>NW_027069779.1:0-154763 GCF_002906115.3 Quercus suber | reverse complement strand
CATTTGTAGACCAATAATCAATGCTTGATATTCGGCTACGTTGTTAGAGCAAAGTTCGCTTAATGAGAACGAGTACAGAAGTATTTGCCGTTGTGGAGAAACAAACACTACACCTGCCCCCGCTCCTTCTCGACGTGCAGCCCCATCAAAAAACATCATCCATGGTGGCATTACTTCAATGTAGAACACGTCTTCATCTGGGAAATCATCGGAGAACTCCCAATCAGATGGAACTGGGTGATCAGCCAAGAAATCTGCCAATGCTTGTCCCTTGACAGCTTTTTGTGGGACATATGTAATGTCATATTGTTGTAGCAAGACCGCCCATCGAGCTATACGACCCGAAACTACCGGCCTAGAAAGGACATACTTAATCAGGTCCGCTTTTGCTATCAAATGAACCGTGTATGCTTGCATGTAGTGCTCCAGTTTATCTATAGCAAAGAAAAGAGCGAGACACATCTTTTCAATAGGAGAGTAATTTAATTCAGCTCCATTGAGAGTTCGACTTAGATAATAAAGGGCTCTTTCTTTTCCTTCTTCATTTTCTTGCGCTATAAGAGCACCTAGAGACTTTTCTTGTGCCGCAATGTATAACACTAGAGGCTTTCCTAGAATAGGAGCACCCAAAACTGGAGGATTAAGCAAGTATCTTTTAATGCGCGCAAAAGCATTGCTACAAGCCTCATCCCATTCAAAGTGCACATCCTTTTTCATCAATCTATTGAAAGGTTGACATCGACCAGCCAAGTTCGAGATAAATCGTCGGATGTAAGCTAGTTTTCCCTGCAAGCCTCTAAGTTCTCGCAGATTCTTGGGCTCTGGCATTTTCTGGATAGCCTCAATTTTGGACTGGTCAATTTCAATACCGCGGTGCCTTACAACAAAGCCAAGAAATTTCCCAGACGTTACGCCAAAAGCGCATTTGCGCGGGTTCATTTTAAGTTGATATTTACTCAAGCGGTTGAACACGGATCGCAGATCTATCAGATGGTCTTCCCTCCTTTTTGTTTTAACCACCAGATCATCGACATAACACTCCATGTATTTGTAAAGTACATTATCAAAGATCTTTTGCATGGCCCGTTGATAAGTAGCACCAGCGTTCTTTAATCCAAAAGGCATCACTTTGTAACAGTAAATGCCCATAGGGGTATGAAAAGCTGTGAGCTCTTCATCTTTAGGATTCATTCGAATTTGGTTGTAACCTGAAGAACCATCCATGAAAGATAAAGCTTCATGACCAGTAGTGGCGTCAACCATGACCTTAGTGATGGGTAATGGAAAATCATCCTTAGGACATGCATTGTTCAAATCACGGAAGTCGGCGCACACCCGGATTTGTCCATTCTTCTTTTTGACAGGGACGATGTTAGCGATCCATTTTGGTACTTCACGAATGAAACCCGCCTCGATTAGCTTATTGACCTCAGTTTCTATTTGAGGGATAAGCTCCGGCCGAAAGCGTCTTTGAGCTTGTTTAACTGGGCGCACGCCTTTCTTTACCGCCAAATGGTGTACAGCAATACTTGGATTGAGCCCGGGCATTTCCTTGTAAGTCCAAGCAAACACATCTTTGTATTCTACTAGGAGCTTGAGGTGCCCTTCTTCTTCTTTAGGGGTGAGAAGCGCACTGATGAAAGTTGGCCGAGGTTCTTCAACAGTTCCTAAATTGACCTCTTTAAGTTCATCAACCGTAGCTTGTCCTCCATCTTCCAAGGCTGGAGGAGCTTCCTCGACCTCTTCATCTTCAGCATTTGAAATTGTATCCTCTTTTATTGTAATATGAAACGAGGATGATACCTCTTCAATTTGCTCATTGCGGGTGAGTGACTGACTTGTGTGTACAATCGTTCGTCTTTTGACTTTAAGCGATCCTTCAATACTGATATCTAAGGCAAAGTTACGTTTCATGCGTGAAGGAATGCTACTGCGGATCTCATCATTGGCTTTCTTCTCCCTTTGATCCTCAAGGTTTATTGAATTTTGAGAATGATTATCACCAGGTCTTTTTGTTGCCCCCAATCTATCAAAGACTGATTTACAAGCAAGAGTGTCACGATTTTGTGTTAAGCAAGTTGTATTTAACCTGTCAAACACTGTAACTCGTGACGATGAGCCCTCAATGCGATCGAACACTAAGACCCGTGATGGAGGGTGATCTTTTCTTTGATTCGAACTCTCGTCGACCTCCACTGTTATGTATTGGGAACTTGAAGCATTGGTTCTCCTCTTGATCCATATCTGAGCTGGTTGTTTTGGAGTATAACCTAATCCTGTCTTTGGGATAGGAATCTTATGCCCTTCAAGCTGAATTTTCCTTTGTGTTTTGCTAAGGCCATGCATCTTTTCTCCAGTAGCTTCTGGAATTAGTTTTCCTAAGTCTCCTTGTTTCGAGAAATCGTAACCTGCTCTGGCTAACAGCCTATATGCCTTTGGGTCGAACCAATCTTTCGTCTGCTCACTTGGTGGAATACCATGCTTTGTCAAACTTTGTGAAGACCTCACGAATCCCTTTAGTGGTTTCGAGGGCAAAGGATTTGTGGATGAAGTTAAAGGCATGACATGATTTTCTTTCAATATGGCTACATTTTCCATCGTGAGTTTTGTAGAAGGTTTTTCCATGTCTTTTGTAGATCGAAGGCATTCCACAAATGGTGACTGTCCATTCTTGCGGTGTGACAATGGTACATAACGGAGGAATAGAGGATTATTGGAAGGTGTTGAAATTTCAGCTTTCATTGAATTACTGGTAGATTCACTAGAATGATCATTCCCGCATTCTGGACCTTTTTTTGAGGAAGGATTATTCTTTTCAGTGATGAATCTAGCATGCTTCTCTTCACTCTACTTACTTTCTATTGACGAGATCTCAACCGGGAGAACTTCATTAGTAATGTTATCTTCTATATAAAATTTTGCATCAGCAAAATGAGCTTCAGTCTCAGCAAAAGGCTTTAAATCAGCATTGACCTTTTTTATTCCACCTTGAAGATACTTGAAACGTTGATGCAAAGTTGATGGCACTATTCCATTTCCATGAATACACGGACGTCCTAACAACATGTTGTAGGTTGTCTTGGCATCGATGACATGGAACAAAACGTTACTTGTCAATTCTCCAATGATTAATTCCAAGTGTATCATGCCGATTGCACGTTGTCCTCCTTGGTTAAAACCTTGAATGACTAAACGACTGTGCGATAATTCCTCCATAGTCAGACCAAGTCGTCTCATTGTCATTTTTGGTAGTATATTAACAGCTGAACCCCCGTTAATGAGAATACGATCGATCTTTTGTTCACGAGTATAGCTAGAGACATAAAGTGGACGATTGTGGGGCTTAGACAACAGATCCTCATCAGTGAAAGTTAAGTCTGGAGAGCACGCGTAACATTCCTGGGTTTGTTGGAGCGTGTTGGTAGAAGGAGTGTATATCTCTGGCTTTTCAAGAGTTTGGGCGAATGCTTCTCTTGGTGAGATGGAGGATTGCAAGGGTTCAACTTCATCAACTCGAGATTGGAGTTCCTCCACAGATGGCAAAGTCTCGTTTGGACCACCATGGCCAACATCCTCCTTTTCATCTTGAATTTCACAATGAGAGACTGTGTGAACGGCCTCGGCTAAGGCATTTTGAAAGAATTTTCTAGGGAAGAATTCTTCCAATGTGATGAGATTTCGAAGTTTTTAGGTTCGTGCCGAATTGTTAGACATTTTTGTTCCCAGTTTTTCTTGCCTTTTATCACTCTTTCTTGACCAATCACGCTCCTGGTTGAGGGCCAATCACGCTCCTGGTTGAGAGCCTTCCTCTGGTCGTTCGCCGCCCCCTCAAACCTATAGATGGCCTGGACAGCCTGCCAGGATAACCAATGCCCTATTAGCCCAAAAAAAGAAAAAGAATGGGATGAGAGTCGAAATTATAGCCCTTACCATCCCCATATATCGCTTAAGGCTGAGGAAGACCTGCTCGCTCGTCAAAGAGTTAAGCTCGGCCATGTCCGCCGGGAGCAGCAGGCTCCTCTCCAGCGCATTGGCCACGCGCGCTCCTTCGCCCTCATTGAAGTCCCTGAGGGAGGTGTGATGTAGGACACAATTTACTATTTAATTATTGTAATTTATTATTTTTGGTATTTTTATGTAAAAAAACGTTATTTTAGGTTTAGGTGATGTATTTCCTTATTTTTAGGTGCATTTAATGCTTTTTAGGTCAAATTTGGTTCTTGTTATGGTTAGGTATCAATTAGGAGTTATTTTAGATTATATTTTCTTGTCTGTCAAGTTTTAAGGAGCCCTTAAATAGGCCCTTAAGTCTGTAAACGTTTTTGATAGACTATTATCAATAAAAATTCAGACTTATGTCTATTGTATTCTCTGGTGGATTCCAGACCTATCACCTTGTGGATTCAAGGAACCCCTCATGGACTCGAGGTTTACTACCCAGGAACTAACAGTTTAGTTTCTGTCCATCAAAGAGAGTATCGTGTGTGCTTTCTCTTTAGGCTTCCGCGACATCAGTTGGTATCAGAGCCTTGACTTACCCTGGTCTGATTGCTAACCGACGAGACGAAAACCACCACCACAACAACGACGAATAACTTAGCGAGTATTACGTGACGTACAACAAGCACTCACAAATATCTATGCTAGGATGGCGCCGTTGAAGAATGGAAACAATAGGGATAACTGCAACGGAGACATAACTCACGGGCAACCTATTTGTAAGCAAATTTCATATAGACCTTATAAGAGAATTGCAAATTTTAATGGTTATTTTTTAAAAGAAGATTTTCTTGATTGGTTACTTGATCTAGAGGATTTATTTGACTATGAGAATATTTGTTATAAGAGAAAAGTTGGACTTGCTTTGTATAAACTTAGTAAGTATGCCTTATGTTGGTGGGAACAAGTACAATCTGATAGAATTCGACAAGGTAAAGACAAAATTCGATCATGGCCAAGGATGAAAAAGATGCTTGCTATCAAATTTTATCCTTTGGATTGTGAAGAAATCTTGTCGTATACAATACAAGATTATTATTGGCCAAGAAGTTCATACTTGAATTATTTTGAAGAGCCAAATATTCCACCGTTAAAGGAAGAATTACACGTTAAAGAAAATATCGTTCTTGAAGAATATGGAGAAGTCAAAGAAGAAAATATCGAGATTTCTGAGGAAATGAATGAAGGCCTTGTTATAGAAGAAGAACCTGAAATCAAAATTGTGGAGAAGATTAATGAAGACCCCATTATAGAGAAAGATCTTGAGGTTGAGATAGTAGAGACCATTAAAAAAGAAATTATAGAGGAAGTTGTCAACGATCTTGATGAAATCAAGTTAGATGATTGCAACATTCAACTTCCTATTATTTTATTGGGAAACACTGAAACAAAGTTTATTGATTTTATTGGGGTGGAAAGATTTGATTTGATCATTAACTCTTACTTGGTGAATATTGTCAATTACATGAAGATCAAGGAGGAAGAAGTTCAAGTTGCCCAATTAATGACTTTCAAGTTTGGCAAGAAGACAGAGAAGATGAAATATTCAAAGTATTTGTTTTCTTGGCATGGGAGATTTCAGATTTCAAAGATGAACTCGAGGACGAGTTTGTTTCAAGTGGAGGGGTCTGATGTAGGACACAATTTACTATTTAATTATTGTAATTTATTATTTTTGGTATTTTTATGTAAAAAAACGTTATTTTAGGTTTAGGTGATGTATTTCCTTATTTTTAGGTGCATTTAATACTTTTTAGGTCAAATTTGGTTCTTGTTATGGTTAGGTATCAATTAGGAGTTATTTTAGATTATATTTTCTTGTCTGTCAAGTTTTAAGGAGCCCTTAAATAGGCCCTTAAGTCTGTAAACGTTTTTGATAGACTATTATCAATAAAAATTCAGACTTATGTCTATTGTATTCTCTGGTGGATTCCAGACCTATCACCTTGTGGATTCAAGGAACCCCTCATGGACTCGAGGTTTACTACCCAGGAACTAACAGTTTAGTTTCTGTCCATCAAAGAGAGCATCGTGTGTGCTTTCTCTTCAGGCTTCCGCGACATCAAGGCGTTATCCCTCAAGGGCTCCCCATGGATCATCAGAGCTGGAAGCCAGGCCTGAGCCTCGGACGGGGTGATGTCGACGACCTGCCTGCCCTGACTCTTGTCGCCTATTTTAAGCTACTTGGACGGTCGCAGAGTATGGTCCTCCTCTTGCGAGGACACCGTCTTTTCCTCCACAGGCCTTTTGCCCTTATCCTTCTTCTTCTTGGGGCCGGCAGGTGCGGACCCAGAGGGCGGGCTCGTTTGGGAAGGAGGTGGAGGGAGCTTCTGCTGAGCGGAAGTCGACCTAGTCTTCGAAGGAGGTGGGGGAAGTTTCTGTTGAGACTTCCCCGGCTGGCCCTCAATCAGGTCCAACAAGTTGGTGGTGGGTTTCCTCTTGTAACCCATTGTTGGCGGAGGAGGGGCTTCTGAAGTAAGGAGGTCTGCTTCGGCCAAATTAGGATTGCCCAAGTCCCTAGGAGGGTCCTCGGACTGATCAAGCTGGGCAAAAACGTCGAACACGTCCTCCTCCCGCTCTGTGTCCTCCTCGGCAGCCTCGGCGAATGCTTAGGAAGTAGAAGGGACGGCTACAGTGACAACTTCTGGTTCGGAGGGCCCCTTGGGGAACTGAAATCCATCCTCGGTCACAGTAATCCTCTGAAGTCGAGGATTGTTGGCTAGGATGACGTGCTTTGGAACCGGGAATGATTTTTGGGCAGGTTTATACCCCAAGATTATGTGGGCGGCCCTAACTTGATTGTCGTCCTCGTTTATATAAACCGACGCCCTCAGCACCTTCTGCAAATCTTCCCGATTGACCAAATGGAAGTGACGCTCAAAAGCATGCGGGTCTGCAAACGGAAAGCACCACCGCGTTAGTAAAAAAAAAAGAAAGGGGAAGAAAAAAGACGAGAACTTGAAACCCCTCCTATTTCCCACTACCCCACATGGTATTCCCTCTGTTGTTGGGCAGTGAAGGTCGTCGTGCCACTCCCCTGACACGATGAGAAAATCCTTGTTGAGCCCCTTGCTGGACTCAGGGAGGCACTGAATGAGCCGCACCCTGTCGTCCCTCGTCTTTAGGTAATAAGACTTGCCCTTAAGGAGCTGAAGGTTGTAGCACCAATTCACGTCATGGTGGGTCAACCTTAGACCCATCTTCTCATTTAGGGCGTCCACACAGCCCAAAATCCTAAAGACGTTTATCCCACACTAGGTAGGGGCCAACCGAAAGTGCGTGAGGTAGTCCCTCATCACCGGCCCCATGGGGATCGTCATCCCCCCTTCAAGGAAGGCAACGATAGGAATTACCACCTCGCCCTCCTGTTTGTGTAGGCGCCAATCCCCGTCCTCAGAATATCTCAGACTTACATTGCCGGGAATTCTGTAGTCGGCGATGAATTTCTCCATCACCTCCTCAGTATCGACGTATTTTTTAAACCTACCCATCCCAGTTGACACCTAAAAGAACTAAGAAAGAACAGGTGAAGGAAAAGAAAGGGCAAAGAGAAAGAGAGCTCAGAGAGGGATAGAGCGACTTACTGAAAAGAGGAGGAGCCCCTCGGACAGGCTTTTTGTGCTGGAGATGTAAGTAAGAGTGTGGTTGAACTCAGGAAGGACACACGAGAATTCTTGATTACGAATGAGGAACAGGGAAAAGCGGTTCGTGTGGGTATTTATACCCCAAATTGAAGAACCATGCGGGTTTTCCCGCCCATAAATGCGAGACAAACCTCCACCGTTGGATTGGTAATGCCTCATTAGACGTGGGGAGCACAGAGCCACCTGAATTTAATAACGGGCACGTTACGCGCTCTGAAACGTCAGCGATGTGCCTTGGGCAGATGAATGGACCCCAGTGCTGACGGGGGGTAAGGCCTAGGATGTCAAAATCCTTTTCCTTGCCCGTGGATGTGTGCAGCAATATTTTGAGGGGCTATTGTGGGGCTGAAAAATTGGGTAGCCTTGGCCCACTCCAAGCCAGGCCCAAATGGCCCGCGCCGAGGATGCTAGATGGGTCTGAGGGCGAAAGTGCAAAGACCATCTTCCGAGGAGCATATCCGAGGATGACCCTGTCCTCGGGCATCCGAGACCTCGGAAAAACATGAGGACCACCCCACCAAAGGAATCCTTAATATCCGAAGAGGAGAAGACCCAGTGCCGCGCTTCGGCGACAGGAGCGCTGCGAAGGAGCAAGCCTTAGGTGAGCAGTCACCTCCGCATTGAATGCGCTCACCTAACTCCCCTGGCCGCATTAATGGGGATGTAACCCCTTGGCAGGGCAATCTCGATCATGGTGAGCCACTTGAGTACGGATAAGACCTCTGATGGGATAAAGGGTCAGAGCGGAGGCCAATGAATGATCAACAGAAGGAAGGAGAAGATAAGAAAAAGAGGGAGGATATAAGAAGAAGGAAAAAAGGAATTTAGGGGGGACTTTTGGGGGGATGGAAGGGAGTGAGAGAGAGGAACTGAGAGGTAGTGTTAGTCTCAAGGAGAGGGGCCTCCTCGGACGGGTGCCGAGGAGCCACCCTCAGCTATAAACTGGGCTCACTCCCCTTCAATGAAAAAGAAGTGATTTGTATCCCGTTGCTAGCCTGTTAGGGCCTAAACCTTTGGGCCACTCTCTAAAAATGTATTGTTGGGGAACTTTTCTAAAGCGGAGTCCCTACAGATAGGTTCTTGTTTCTTAGTGTGGGGTGGATGGGGCCGTGGCATTGAATTGGGTAGTGGTTTGTGGTACCTTAAAAGTAAGTGAATAGACAAAAAAAAAAAAAAATATATATATATATATGTTAAGCAGTTTTGCAGTGGTAGATCAATAATTTTATGTTGTATAAGAAAATATAAATATATATTATTTTTAATTTTTTTTAAAAAACTCTTAAACACCCTGAAACGGTACATCGAAATAGATCGGTACTGAAATATTTCGTTTCACTAAACAAACCGAAATAGGATTCAAAACAGTATTCATAACATTATTTTCAAAGCAAAAAGAAAATGCTAAAAAAGAAAAAATTGAACTAAAATCTAAAAAAGAAAAAATTGTAACAGAGAAATTGAAGAAAAAAAAATTGTAACAGAGCAAGCCACCCAGGAACACCCTGAGAAAAATTTATGGAGTTGCCACTGATTGTCAAGAGAGAGATAAGCCATCGATCGATGAGGACCACTGGCGTTGGTGAAAAGGAGGAGCTCAAAGTTGTTCCGACCATGGTGTGTAAAGTGTGGGAGATGGGAGATGAGAAAAGAATTTGGGAACATCTTAGGGCGTAGTGGAAGGAGGACTTAGGACAACTTGACTTCACCAAGGGAAAACTTTAAACTTGATCTAGTAATCCCATGTGCGTGTTACGTGCATTAGAATGTTATTTTTTGGACGACACAGGAATGTTATTTAACACAGAGTTGTAAGTACTAAATTAGCTAAATTAAAAAGTATAGGGTTTCTATAACAACCCCAAAGTTCAAGGGGTCAAAATGCACATCTTACCTAATTTATTTTTTATTTTATTTAGTTTTTATTTTTATTTTTTATTTTTTAGTGATTGGTGTAATGTAATATTAACTGCACATGATCCCATCACAAATACCATTTTTTTAAATACACAAATCAGAAATCACAGATTCAGGGTCTGTTTAGAATTTGTTTATTTTACTGAAATTGAATTTTTTTTTTTTTTGAAATTAATGTAGATAAAGGTAAAAGTTAGTTGAAATAATATAGTGGGACTCATAAATAGTACCAAAAAATGCAGTGGAGTCATGATTGGTGTAATGTAATATTAACTGCACATGATCCCATCACAAATACCATTTTTTTTTTTAATACACAAATCAGAAATCATAGATTTAGGGTTTGTTTGGAATTCGCTTATTTTATTGAAACTGAAAATTTTTTTTTCCTGAAATTAATGTAGATAAAGGTAAAAGTTAATTGAAATAATATAGTAGGACTCATAAATAGTACCAAAAAATGCAGTGGAGCTATGAATAGTAGCAAAAATAAGCTAAATAGTAAAATAAGTTGGTAAAAAATAAGCTATTCAAACAGACATTTAGAAGGCGTTTGGATTGTGTCTGTGTTTTAACGCAGACGCATTTTTGTCTTTTTTTTTTTTTTACCAGCGCTTTTTGCACTGTTCATAGGACATGAATAGTGCAATAAGGCAAATGAACAGTAACTCACACGTGAACAATAACTTTTTTATTATTTTTTTTTATTGTTTTCAGTTTTTAACAAAATAAGTGGTATCTAAATGCACCATTATGTAGAACTTATTGTATTTGCGTTTGTGTAAGTTGCGTTTTTTGGCTAGTCCATGGCACTGTTCATGGACTAGCCAAGTGCTAAAAACAGATGAACAGTAATATGTAGCAATAAAAAATATTTTGCTATACTATTTTTGATAATAAATTTTTAATTTTTAGCAAAATAAATGGTATCCAAACACACACTTAACTCTTAAAAAAAAAAAAAAAAAATTAAACCGACAGAAAAAAAAGTGTGTTTTTTTTAATGCCCAGACTTGGTGCAGAAGAAAAGGTTAAAGAAAGGACTAGTAAGTAATTTGCGGAATCTATAGGGAGCAAAATCTAATACTCACCAAACATAAAATAGCGTGGTCAGGTCAAAACCCTAGAAATAGAAATCCAAAACGCAGAGAGACGCAGAGAGAGAGAGAGAGAGAGAGAGAGAGAGAGAGAGCTCTCGTACAAGAATTTCTTCGCTCACGCTTACGGCTTTCGAGTTCGCGCAAACTCAATCATCGTCACCAACTCTCAGACCTGTTCTTCACACGTTGCCATACCCAAATCTAAGGTAGATTTCCCTACAGTTTCAAACTCTACCCCTCAATCTTCCTCTAATTTACGATCATACCCACCTTTTTTTTTGGAGGTTAGGGAATTAGGGTTTGGGTGGAACTTATTTGCTCAGATCTACGTTTTAATTGACAGTAATTACGTATTCATGGCGGTTTTTTCTGTTACTTAACGGTCTTAGTTGTTACTGGGTTGAGCTTGCTTGACCTTGGCGTTGACGAAAAAGGTTTTCTTTGAGAGTTTGGTTTTTTCTTTGGATTTTGATTTTGAGAGATTGTTGTTTTCCATCTGAATCAGAATTTCAGCTTTGGGGTTCAAAGAACCAAATTTTATTTTTTATTTTTTGGAATTTAAGGACGAAAAATAAATTAAAGATTTGGGACTTAGACAAAATAATTGGTTAGTTAAGTTTCTCGATACATTAAAAATCAATTATTTATTGAAATGGGTTCGATTAAATTTCGGAAATCATCTACGATTGAATCTGTATTAGTAGTAATTTCTCATTCAATGTACAAAATTAAAGTGTCATTTAGAAAATAAGCTTTCTTTTTGTTGTAAAGCTTAGGTTTGATAGTATTCAAGGCTGAAATTGTTTGCTTTGTAGTTACAATAGAGACTGAAGGAGTAAGCACTAGTACAATCACTTTATATAAACAAGCTGGTTTGTTGTTGTTATTGTTATAAAAAGTGATGATGAATGAAAAGCATATGGGTGCTTTTGATCTGCTACCATACCCATCAAAATTTCATATTTAAAAGCAAGAAACTGCATTAGAATAGATATAAAAGATTAATCTTGCTTGAAGGTCCTTGAGTTTTTCTTTTTGATCTTTTCTGACTTGTTTGTTTTTTTGATTTGGCAACAGATATCAATTCAGTTATTCTAATGGCCGGCCAGAGGAATAATTATGGGAAGCGGACCCATTCTCAATCCGACCATTCTGACAATGGCGGTAATAAAAGGAGAAATCCTGGTGATGATAGAGACCAATTTGTCATTGATTCGGAGGACACCGTATATCGGTATTTGTGCCCCGTAAGAAAGATTGGATAAAAAAAAAAAAAAAGGGGAAGAACACTGGGGAGACCGAACCCAGGAAAAGGAAAAAAGAAAAAGAAAAAGAGAATGAACACCGGGGAGACCGAACCCAGGAAAAGGAAAAAAAAAAGGGGGGGGATGAACTGAAGACCAAACCCAGTGAAAGAAGAAGAAAAAAAAAAGAATGGAAACCCAGTGAAAAGGAAAGAAAAGAAGAAAAAAAGAAAAAAAAAAGAAAAAAAAGAAGAACCCAAGCCCAGGAAACCAAACCCAAAAACCAACGTGAAAAGAAAAGAAAAGAAAAAAGAAAAGAAAGGAGAATGGAAAAGAAAAGAAGAAGAAAAAAAAACCAAACTCAGAAAGGGAGAAGTAAAGAAAAGAAAAGAAAAGAAGAAGAAGATGAAGAAGAAGAGGAGCAGTGTCCAGACCTGTGAAAGACAAAAGGAAAAGAAAATAAAAAAAGAGAAAAGAAGAAAAAGAGGTAGCAAAAATCTGACGGTGGGACCAGGTTGTAAATCTTATTACAAGTATGCCATTGAAAACAGAGAATTGAAAACTGAAAACAGCCAAAAGTTGTTTTCAATTTCCACAACTCATAACTCAAAAAGTTGAGAATTGAGAAATGAAAACAGAATTATGAAAACAAAAAATTATGCAGCCAAACAAGTATTTGCTATGGGTCCCACCATTTTTAAGAATTGAGTTATGAAAACAGAAAATTGAGTCATGGAAACAAGCTAACCAAACAGCCTCTAAATATTTCATATGACGCTTCCATGATCGGAATTTAATGCCACTAAGATTTCAATACGATTAGAATCAAATGAGGTTTTAATTGTCATTGCAAAGTAAATATAGCACCCAAGAAATATATTTAAAATGTGTTTAATGCAATAACAAAACAGAATTAATAAACATATCAAACTCTTTATTATATAAGCAAATTAGGTACAATAAAAATACTTATATTGTTGTCGTTAAATATAAACACACAAAATTGGAAAATAAAATTAAAAAGGATAATAAAATAGACTATTTAAAAGGAAGTAATTAAACTATTACATATAACGACGCTTATAGTCATTCTTGTATCCCTTCCAATATGCTTTCATAAGGCAAATTTGTTTAAATTTATTTTTGTCAAGTGTTTGTCATGTATTATAACATATCATTCAACATCATACAAAAAGGGTATATAATGGTCATTAGAGTCTAGAAGACCAGACTTTGATTGGGCTAGATAGGTGCCTAACACTTTCCCATTCTGTAACCTAACCCCCGAACTTAGGATTTTGGATAGGTAGACTAGTGTTTTGTCTTTAATTTTGGTATAATGTAACTAGGACCAAAGCTTTGTAACTTTTGCATAGATTGTAACTAGGACCAAAGACTTGTAAGGTTAGTCTACCAAATTGTTTTTTAATTTTTTATTCAATCAATGACATTTGAAGTATTTCAAACGTGTAATTATATTTATTTTTTTTTATTTTTTTGTATAAAAAATAAGTGGCAACTCCACACCACTTACCCAAAAAGAAAGGTGCCCAAATCTCTTTTTTGAGGGCACCCCTTCCCTCAAAAGAAGCGTGGTCTCTCACAATTATTATTATTATAATAAGGACAATTTTTCCTAATATGTCCAAATCTTCCACAACGATAACAAGCATTTTTTGGTCTTCCATTATTTCTTTGCTTATTTGGCCATTGTCTTTGAAATTTTCTTTTCTTATATGGAAATGATGTATTTTTCTATTCTCACTTAGGGGGTCTTGATTTAGGAACTGTTTAAGTCATCAACAAATTGTGATTTTGATTTTCAGTCTTTCTTCTTTCATTCATTCTTCTTCAAGTGCTAACAAAATAGGTAATGATATCATAGTGACTTCTTTACCACTATGTGTAAGTGTGGTAACTATATGATCCCAAGATGGTGGAAGACTATTAAAAATGGTTGTTACTTGCCTCTTGTTCAACACAAAATCATCTACATCAGCCAATTCTTTGGCTAAAAGTTCCATGGTATTAATATGATCACCTATGTAATCACCTTCATTCATTCGTGTATTATTAAATTTATCCAATAATAATTGTACGTGTGTGTCAAATCTTGGTCCATACTTAGCTTCTAATGCTACCATCAATTCCTCAGCAGTTTCTTTATCTTCAAATAAAGGTGTTATATTGTCTTTCATATGGTGTAACATAGAAGCTTTAGCAAGTGAGTCATCCACTTCCCAATTATCTCTGGCTTTAATTCCCTCATTGTCATTTTTATTTATTGGTAAAGGCTTCATTGTTGACAATGTATATAAACTTATAAAGTCCTCTCATGCGTCAATAAATATTTCATATGACGCTTCCATGATCGGAATTTAATGCCATTAAGATTTCAATACGATTAGAATCAAATGAGGTTTTAATTGTCATTGCAAAGTAAATATAGCACCCAAGAAATATATTTAAAATGTGTTTAATGCAATAACAAAACAGAATTAATAAACATATCAAACTCTTTATTATATAAGCAAATTAGGTACAATAAAAATACTTATATTGTTGTCGTTAAATATAAACACACAAAATTGGAAAATAAAATTAAAAAGGATAATAAAATAGACTATTTAAAAGGAAGTAATTAAACTATTACATATAACGACGCTTATAGTCATTCTTGTATCCCTTCCAATATGCTTTTCTCGGGTTTTGCCACAGATATCCTCTAAATGATTCTACATACATTTCCTTGTATTGTGGGGAACTCAAATTGCATCTTTGTCTTATAGACCTGGATGACTCTCCTCTCTCAAATTTACTAAAATCCCTTTTTCTTTGGTAATGAGGATTAGGAATGCCTTTGACTTGTTTTCCCTATGAATCCACCAATGCTTGCTTGAAGTTAGGAGACTCAGGATAAGTATCACAAATTGGAATCTAACTAGGACTTGTATTTGGACTTGTTTCACTTCTTGATGAACTCCAACTCTTTAAGGCTTTACGAAGTGGGCTAGCAAGTGGAGTTTGAGGTCTTATAGTTTTTCTGGCAGTTTGTCTAACACATGGGCCTAACTTGGATTCAATAAGAAGTTGATTAGGATTAGGATTGGAGATGGAGTTGTATGCTATAGTTTCAGATTGCTTTGGAGTCAACGTTGCAGACTCGTCCAAGATAAAATCACTCAATGATTTGTTTAGATCTAAATTAGGAGAACATGAAACGGTGTCTTTTTCAACAGTTTCTTTTTGAATCTTTGGCATCAACTTCTCTAAATATTTACAGTTTTCTCAACCAAATTTGAAATTTCAGATGGGGTTACTACAATATTGAAATAAAGTCGATCTAAATGTTCCAGATCCAAAAATGGGTATTTTCTTGCTCTTCAATTTCCAAACCGTTGATCTCAGATTCCTGTGGATTCAGTGTTTCTTCTTGTATCTTTTCTTGTTCAGTATAAGAATCCCAATATTTTTCTTGAAGAACAAAATTTTCATGTACTTGATGAATATCAACGATGAATGGTAAACCGCCAATTCTCATACAAAACAATGGTTCATCAGGATAGGTAATGTTTTGATGATAATTATTATAAGACACTAAAGTCACTAAACCTAATACCTGTCTATGAATTGTTTGAAAAATTAATTTCAACAATTCGATAGAATGATTATAAGTTGTGGGTAAGGGTGATGGTCGTTGTTGTGGTGGTGGTGGTGGTGTGTTTTTTCTCTCTGAAACTTGGCTCTGATACCACCATTAGTCCTTTGTTGTGTATGGTAATGTTGTTAGACTGAGAATCACCAATACAGACAGAGTGAATGAGGAGTCCCGGTATTTATAGACTCTTTGTGTATCTTGGGAAGAGATATGTCTATTTACCAAGAGTTGTATCTTATCTAAAAGACGCATCACTTCTATAAATAACTAATTCTAACGCTTAATTAATTCTCTGCTATTGATTGGTGAAGTAACACCATCCACCAAGTGGGTGTTTTATATAGGTAAGGGTGGAATCCAAATCTTCTGTCTCACTTTCCTTACTCTACTCTATACTCCATCAATAAATATTTGCCACGTGTTTACCTAATTAATTAAATACTACTATTAATTAATAACTGTAGTATTAATAAGTCAATAATGATAGTATTTAATTAATTAGGTGAACACGTGGCAAGTATTTATTGGTAGAATATAAAGTGGAGCAGGAAAAGTGAGACAGAAGATTTGGACTCGTAAGGGTGCACCATATTATGATGTGATCACCTATCACTATTATATACTAACACAACACTCGTTGGCAAATAACTTACTTTCCTAACGAGTGTGAGAGCGATGCGCTTTGTATTTTCGAGAAGATAGTAGGCAGGGATAAGAATGCTTCTTATTAAGATACTAACATGCACAACAGTACAACACTATCACATGGGACTGAGAGGAGTTTTGTTATTTTTTGGTATGATTTTTTTGAAATTTAATGAAATTTTGGGATGTCTTCAATTTTATCCAAGGTTTTTTTTTTTTTTTCCTCAACTTTTATTGTCAATTCAGTCCTTCCTACATTTCTCTTAAGTGCCCAAAACAGCATAGTTTTTTATTTGTTTTAATTTAAAATTTTAAACAAAAAATCAAAAGAAATTATTTCATTTGGTTTCTAAATATAAGAAATAATTTCTTGAAAAACAAATATTTTATTTCCTCTTAATTTCATTTTCCTCTCTTTTTTAAAGTCGATGCGGGTGTTTTGGTGGGTCATGGGAGTAGATGACAAATTTATTTTATAACTCAATTAAAAGTCATACAAGTGATGATTTTAGTCGGATGATAACAAGTTTTTCTCAATTTCCATAATTCTAACTCAATTTTTTGAGTTTTAAGTTATGAAAATTGAGAACAAAAATTAAACCAAACCAATTTTTTTGAGGTGGGGCCCACAGATTTTGATAATTTTGTGATGAAACTTGAGTTTTGAGTTTGAGTTTTGGTTAAACTAAACACCCTCTTAAACTCCTTTTTGACCCCCTTAAACTTCGGAATTTGGACTTGTCATATACTAAAAATGTGTAGCCCTTTGAATTATCCTTCCAGCCAACTTGAATCACCTCAATCCAATATTTGAGTTGACAGTTATGCCCAAAAACATAAGGGTTGGGCAAGTTGAATTCCTAATCCGAATTTGACTTGGATTTTATGTGAATTTCTTTTGATCCCTTATTCCATTTAGGCTTAAATTGAATTGGGCTGACCTTCTGCAACTTCATTATAGCCCTAGTTAAAATTTAGTTTATTAGCTATGTTCATTACACAAATCAACCCATGCCTTTCTTAGTAAATCTTGCTGGAATTATCTACATTCTCCAACAAAAAAGACACATTCATGCATTAAAATTCATTTTAATGCACGAATTTATTTATTTATTATTATTCCAAAACCAAATATTAAAAAAGAAAAAAAAAGTATGATAATGCTCTTTAACAATAATATAGCCTTGGAACTCAACTAGTTAGCACATTCAAGTGTTTCCAAATGAAACATCCAAGGTTCAAATACCCTCTCCCCCAACTATCGAATTATCAAAACAAAAAATAAAGGGATAATTGCAGTTAAGCCACCTGTGGTTTGGCCGGTTTTAATTAAGCCTACTCGTGGTTTAAAAAGTGTCACTTAACCCACCTGAGGTATCTTCCGTTAGACATCTGTAATCCACCTCACCATTTTCTATTAGAAAAACAAGGTTAAAAATGTCTTTTCAATAATATTTTATGTCTCTCTCCTTCCTCTACTCTTTTGAATCCAAAACTCAAAAAAAAAAAAAAAAAAAAAAAAACTGTTTATACTAAAAATCTCAAGATCAAAAAATATGACTAAAATACTTCCAAATCATCAAAATGGCAAAAATACCCCGAAATGTCAAAAATTGACAAAATAGCCTCGGAACTACTAAAATGACCAAACTACCATCTAAACATCCAAATTGACCAAAAATACCCTTAAACCTCCAAAATGGCCAACACATTTGTGCAGGATTACACAATTTAAATTATAGTTTTTTTTTTTTTTTGGTAAACTCATAATTTACTTTTAGATTGGTCTGTTTAATTCTCGATAACAAGCTTTTAACCAAGCCAATTTTTCATAATACTTCTACTTGGGCAAAATACATTTGAATTTGGTCATGTTATAGGTTTTAGGTGTCTATTTTCATAATTGTGGAGGTTTCATGTGGTATTTTTGGTGGTTCTAGGGGTATTTTGATGTTCTAGGGCCATTTTGAAAATTTTGATGATTTTATGGTATTTTAGAAGTTTAAGGCGGTATTTTAGTCATGTGGAGGCTGAAAGGGTATATTACTCATTTTGGAGTTTCCAGGGGAATTTTGTTAATTTGAAGTTTCTTTAGTTTTTTTTTTTTTGGGGTCATTTCTTAGATAGCAATATCATACTTTTTTTTTGGGATAATTGCAGTTAAGCCACCTGTGGTTTGGCTGGTTTTAACTAAGCCTACCTATGGTTTAAAAGGTTTCACTTAACCCACCTAAAGCATCCTTCGTTAGACATCCATAACCCACCTCACCATTTTCACCGTTAAAAAATAATAATAATAACAAAATAACAAAAACAAAGAAATCAAGATCTAAAGTTAGGGTTTTATAAAAATTAATATTCTCATTCCAACCTCAAAGCTCTTCCTACCAATGTCACAAGAATCAAGAATGAAACAAATTCCAGCCTCAATTTAATCCTTTCACGTTAGAGTGAGTGAATGGAATTTTTCTTTCTATTTGTCTTTTCTTCACAACCAACTATTTGTTAGAAATCTCTTCTATCTCTTCCCCTCTCCCTTTTTGTTTTCTCTCAATTGAACCAAATTTATCTCTCTTCTCTCTTCACTCCCTCATCTCAAGCTGCCATGACCAAGCACTAGCTTGGTTGCTTCGCCATTTATCGCCGCTGATAGTCTTTGTTGGTTGTGCCCTTGAACTGGTCTCATCTTTCTATCTTTTTCATTAAAGAAACCCATAATTGAAGTCTTTCTCCACCGATCTGCCATGGCTAAGTTCAAGTTGCTAGGTACCTATTCATTGCCACCATTCTCCAAGTGGTTCCGTGTTCTTTTATTTTGTCTCAATCTGTTCATGGTGATGAATTGGAAGTCTTGGTTCTCCATTGGCTGGATTTTAGAAAGGGTGGTTGTTTCTTTGTATTGGATTTGGATTTTTGGGGTGTATTTGATGAGATGTGGTTGTTTATTTGGGTTTGTGGGTTGTAGTGCTTGGTGGTGGTGTGGATGGGGGTTAGTGGAGGAGATTGGGTTTGTGGGTCGTAGTGTTTTGCAAAGGAGCTCTTGTTGGTATTAAGAAAGCCTCTTGGTAGACAAACAACACATAAAAAAATGTAAGGTGGGGTTGTTTTAGTTTTGGGTTATTCTGTTAGATTGAAAGCTTCAAAACATCTCTTTTGTGTATTTTATTCCTAATTTGTTTTTTTTTTTCCTCCCTAAACAATCACAACTAGGACACCCAATGCCATGACTACCAAGTACCTACCCAAACATTTGTTTGCTACCCTTTGTTCAAACATTTGAAGAAGTTTTTCACAGTTTCAGTAGCATCATCTACAGAAGTTTCTTTATCTTTGCCCTTTGTTCATACTTTGAATTCAAAAATGGAAACCAGAAGCACAAAATTTCAAAACTAACTTGTGCTAGGGGATTATNAGCCAATTTTTCATAATACTTCTACTTGGGCAAAATACATTTGAATTTGGTCATGTTATAGGTTTTAGGTGTCTATTTTCATAATTGTGGAGGTTTCATGTGGTATTTTTGGTGGTTCTAGGGGTATTTTGATGTTCTAGGCCATTTTGAAAATTTTGATGATTTTATGGTATTTTAGAAGTTTAAGGCGGTATTTTAGTCATGTGGAGGCTGAAAGGGTATATTACTCATTTTGGAGTTTCCAGGGGAATTTTGTTAATTTGAAGTTTCTTTAGTTTTTTTTTTTTTTGGGGTCATTTCTTAGATAGCAATATCATACTTTTTTTTTGGGATAATTGCAGTTAAGCCACCTGTGGTTTGGCTGGTTTTAACTAAGCCTACCTATGGTTTAAAAGGTTTCACTTAACCCACCTAAAGCATCCTTCGTTAGACATCCATAACCCACCTCACCATTTTCACCGTTAAAAAAATAATAATAATAACAAAATAACAAAAACAAAGAAATCAAGATCTAAAGTTAGGGTTTTATAAAAATTAATATTCTCATTCCAACCTCAAAGCTCTTCCTACCAATAGTCACAAGAATCAAGAATGAAACAAATTCCAGCCTCAATTTAATCCTTTCACGTTAGAGTGAGTGAATGGAATTTTTCTTTCTATTTGTCTTTTCTTCACAACCAACTATTTGTTAGAAATCTCCTTCTATCTCTTCCCCTCTCCTTTTTTGTTTTCTCTCAATTGAACCAAATTTATCTCTCTTCTCTCTTCACTCCCTCATCTCAAGCTGCCATGACCAAGCACTAGCTTGGTTGCTTCGCCATTTATCGCCGCTGATAGTCTTTGTTGGTTGTGCCGCTTGAACTGGTCTCATCTTTCTATCTTTTTCATTATAAGAAACCCATAATTGAAGTTCTTTCTCCACCGATCTGCCATGGCTAAGTTCAAGTTCGCTAGGTACCTATTCATTGCCACCATTCTCCAAGTGGTTCCGTGTTCTTTTATTTTGTCTCAATCTGTTCATGGTGATGAATTGGAAGTCTTGGTTCTCCATTGGCTGGATTTTAGAAAGGGTGGTTGTTTCTTTGTACTTGGATTTGGATTTTTGGGGTGTATTTGATGAGATGTGGTTGTTTATTTGGGTTTGTGGGTTGTAGTGCTTGGTTGGTGGTGTGGATGGGGGTTAGTGGAGGAGATTGGGTTTGTGGGTCGTAGTGTTTTGCAAAGGAGCTCTTGTTGGTATTAAGAAAGCCTCTTGGTAGACAAACAACACATAAAAAAATGTAAGGTGGGGTTGTTTTAGTTTTGGGTTATTCTGTTAGATTGAAAGCTTCAAAACATCTCTTTTGTGTATTTTATTCCTAATTTGTTTTTTTTTTTCCTCCCTAAACAATCACAACTAGGACACCCAATGCCATGACTACCAAGTACCTACCCAAAGCATTTGTTTGCTACCCTTTGTTCAAACATTTGAAGAAGTTTTTCACAGTTTCAGTAGCATCATCTACAGAAGTTTCTTTATCTTTGCCCTTTGTTCATACATTTGAATTCAAAAATGGAAACCAGAAGCACAAAATTTCAAAACTAACTTGTGCTAGGGGATTATTCATATTAATGGATGCGTTTGCGAAATTAGGTTCAAGGAGTATTTTGGTCATTTGGTGGTTTCAAGGGTACTTTGGATGTTCTTGAGGTATTTTGGGTGTTGAATGAGAACGTAGGGCAAGGGTTTATGATGGTTTAATGACTCTTGAAAATGAGTTTTTTTTTTTTTTTTTTTTTAAATTTACATTGAAAAGGATTTTATTGAAACAAGAAAAATATTACAAGATAGCCAGTTGGGTCTGCTCCTTTACAATAGCATCAACAAAAACATCTGGAGTTGTGCCAAATACAAAACAACCCAAAAAATCTATTACAAAGAGACTAGGAAGCTAAAATATCAGCAGCAATATTGGACTCTCTAAGGGTCCACTTATATTTCAGCCTGCAACTTGAGAACGTTAGCCTTAAAGTTAGAACTTAGATTCTCCATGGAACTACAGAATTGGGATTAGTGAAAACATCTACACATATCTTGGCATCACTCTCAATAATTGCTAATTTAATACCATGGGACACCACCAGAAGAGTTGTCCAATTAATTGTCTCCGCTTCCACTTAGATAGGGATAGTGGTTTCCACTTGTTTAGAGAGAGCAAAAACCAATATCCCTCGCTAATCTTTTATCACAGTTAACTTTGATTGTACCTTGTGGTGGATTGGAACATAGGGAAGATTTGGCTGAAGTTAAACCACGGTGGTTTGGCTGAATTGCTGATGAAAATTGGGCTTTTTAAGTTGTTACCAAAAAGTTTAATTTATTTTTTCCACAAAAAGAAACAAAAAAGAGCTTATTTTATGTTGCATTATATTCTAGAAAATGTTTTTTGGAGCATTTTCAGGTCGCAACCAAACATTTAAAAATAAAATGTATTTTTCTTTAGAAAATCATTTTACGGAAAAACAAAAATAACCTTAGTAAAAGTAAATTTATACACTGAAAAATGAAACTTTCAAATAGTTGTGCACAAATGACTTTAAAAAAAAATTCTAAGATTAAACAAACCAACCCTTAAAAAATAAAACTATGAAATTATTATAAGATTTTGAATTTTATTATAATCTTGAAAAGTCTGTCAAAATAATAAAAACAACATATCGAAAAACTTTCGTTACTCATATAGATATATATATTTTAGCTAATGTTTTTTTTAAGAAATTTGATTGTGTGACGTGCCTAAGCAGTGTGGATGACCAACTAATCCAGTTATAAATCTTTTGACACTGAAAAGGACAACAACAAAAAAATTCACATTTCCTCATCCTAATGTTTTGTGATGGGCCATATAAGTGTGCGTGCAAGGGGGTGTGAAAATGCATGTGTAAATTTCGGTGCATTTAGCACCACTCTTAATCCAAAATCACTGACTTTTCTAATAATAGGAAATTGTTATTTAGATAATGTTTATTGATATTTTTTAGATTAAAAAGAAACCAATTAGTATATTGAACTTGTGATAAAATGATTAGAATCTCATATTTACTAAAAATTAATTAATTGGTGTTTTTTTAGTGATAGTTACAATATATTGTTAATCTCATAACTCGAATACTGCAGTTCAAACCATTTCCCCCCTCTTGACCCTCAAGCACTTAGTGGAAAGGGATATGCAAATTCAACTACAAAACTTTTGGCTAATTGGTGTTTTAGACCGATGGCAAAGAGTAATTATGAATAATAAATGCCATATGCTTAAATTTTATCCTAACTTTCAAAATAAATACTTAACCTTCACCTACTAGTATTAAAAAAGCAAGAAAAAAAAACCTTAATGAAATACAAGAAAATATTTATTGAGTTTAATACATGCTTCAAGTCAAGCTAGATTGGGTTCAAATGATATTAATAACTTTATTCTGTAAATAATAAATCAATAAGTCTAGAATGTAAATTTTTTCATAAATTTTTGTTAGGTTTAGTGTTTGTAGAATTGGCAATTTCCATGACAATGTAAACTATTCTTTGACTCTAATATGAGTCCATGAAGATCAAAAAAAGTTCAAGATAGTTTGTGTAAGAAAAGGCTAAAAGAAAAAGAAAAACCAAGATTGATAGTGTTTGACTGACCTTCGATCAGGGCTCCATCAATCAAAGTTTGACTGCAACTCAATTAATCAAAAATCATGATTAACATGTTTTAAACTTAGAAAGTCGGTTGTGCTAAGAATGTGGCACCTTACTTACATCTATTATGCATGATTTTCATAAAAGGCTCGAGAGGCTATTGTTGTACCCTAAAGAGAGAAATCATACAAATCAAGATTTAAATATCATATATGAGTTTAGATTGCGAAATATTCAACATGGTGATTGAAGAGTTCGAGCAATGATGTTGAAATTCACAAGATCCTAGTACTTCTATTATGAAGTATATCGTCAAGAGATTCTTAAAGTCAGTTAGAAGTTCTAGTCATGAATGTAGGTGTGTCATTTATGGAAAATCCATATTGTTGGAGACTTCTGGAAAAATATAAGATTTTTGCTGTAAGTTAATATATGGATCGTAGAGTCTAAGTGTGGTAAAAAAAAAAGGCTTGTTTTTAATTGTTGATGTTATTTATTATGTTTTTTTTTTTAAATAAAAGTAATCATGTTTACGACTCTGCGAGACAATGTGAAAAACTAAAAGTGCGTTCCTTTTTATCAGCTGTGAGATTAAATTCTATAAGGATGGGGTGTAAAACTCATGTTTTACACCATCCAATAAGTGATTGTCACATTAGCATATTACTTAAAATTCAATACATCCTATAACACCTAATAATATCTCAATAAATTCCCAATTTTGTTGGATTTATTAGGGGTGTGCAAAAAACCGACGAACCGAAAAAACCGCTTCAAACCGACCGAACCGATGCAAAAATTTCGGTTCGGTTCGGTTTCGATTTTATTATATAGAAAATCGAAAATTTCGGTTCGGTTTTCGGTGGCAAATTCTAATACACCGAACCGACCGAACCGAACCGAAATATATTAAATAGTAATTTGTACAAATTATTTCAACAAAGTTCCAGGTGTCCTAGCGGCAAGGACACGCGCTTGTTTTTCAGTCATCCCAGGTTCGACCCTTGGTAATAGCCTTTTTATTTTTCCTCTCTTTATTACCAAAACTACGTCGTTTTGGGGGTTTGCTTTATAACCCTATTTTCAGCACTTGTCTCTCATTTCAAGCCTTCAGCAGCCGTTCTCTTCTCCTCTTTCCCTCTCCAGTCATTCTCTTTCTCCCCATCTGTCTCTTTCTGTCATACTATCATGCCTCCGTTTCTCTCTCTCTCCATCACGCCGCCGTTTTTCTCTCTCTATCACGCTACTTGAGTACACTTCTTTGCCGGTACGCTGCTTCATCGTTCTCTCTCTCATTTTTTTTTTTTTTGGTTTTGTGTTTGCTACTTTGCTTGGTACTTGGTATTTGGGTGGTGAGAAAATGTGGGAAAGCAAAGGGATTCTGGGTTTGTTAATTTATTTTGGGTATGTTAATATTTTCTGGGTTTCTGCCTTCTGGGTTTGTTAATTTTTTTTTCTTTGTTTGCTTTCTTAGAAAATAATTGATAAGGAAACCGAAAAAAAACCCATCGGTACGCTGCTTCGCTGTTATTTTCTGGGTTTGTTTGCTATCTTCGTCGGTACGCAGCTTCGCCGTTCTCCTTTTTTTTTTTTTTTTTTTTTTTTTTGGGTTTTGTGTTTGCTACTTTGCTTGGGATTTCTGGGTTTGTTATTTTTTATGGGTTTGTTAATATTTTTGGGTTTCTGGGTTTGTTAATTTTTTTTCTTTGTTTGTTTCTTAGAAAATAAATTATCTGTGTGAAAAGTTTTGAGCTTGTGGTTTTTATCGATTTTGAGTGTGATTTTGTATGCTTTAATTTTTGCTTTATCGTTTGAAAGAGTGGTTTTGAAAATCTCAATAACCTCTCTTTGGAAAACCGAAGACTGACCGAAACTGACTGAAACCGAAATACACCGAAACCGATGGTTTTCCAGCCATTTCGGTCGGTTTCGGTTGAGAATTTCACAAACCGAAATATTCGGTTTCGGTTGGCCATACTCATACAAACCGACCGAAACCAAACCGAACACACCCCTAGGATTTATATATGGGTATTAGAATTAATTGAGTGTGATTGTGTTTATTCTTAAATATATGATAAGATGATGTGATATGTTAGAATTGGAGACCACGTCCTTATAGAATTTAATCTCTTCATTTAAAAAGCAAAAAAAAAAAAAATAATCTTTTTACCAACGCATGCTAATAGACCCCTTGACTATGAGATAGTGGCCATTACACTCCTGAATTTTAATTTTAGCCAATTTACTCCTTAAACTTCATACATAGGCCAAATTAAGTCAATTTTCAAAAAAAAAAAAAAAAAAAGGTTACATTAAGGGTCTATTTGGGATTCGCTTATTTTGCTAAAACTGAAAACTCTTTGCTGAAAGTACTGTAGATAAAGATAAAACTTAACTAAATAATATAATAGAACCTATAAATAGTACCAAAAAGTGTAGTAGGACCCATAAATAATAGCAAAAATAAGCTAAATAATAAAATAAATTTGCAAAATTAATCATGTCAAATGGACACTAGGTCATCTGTTTAGTTTTCTGTTTAAAGTAACGCCACTCACATGCAATTAAATTACCAAAGATCTTTTTTTAATCAACCATTAAAATTGAGCTCAACTCTGATAGAAAGTGAAGCTCAGAGGAGAGAGTGATAGCCGCCCTTCATGGTCCAACCACCGCAAGCTAGAGTTCAACTCTGATAGAAATATCCTATCAAAAAAAAAAAAACTCTAATAGAAATAGTGTGTTTGGGACTACACACACAGAGAACAAAAGGGTTGCGACATTGCCAAACTTCGAGGTCCCACCACGGCTCGTCATTACCACCGCCGATCTCACTGTCCTTGGCTTCCACCACCAATCATGGTTTGAGTCATATATTAAGCTGTTAATATCAATGGATAATTTATGATTCCCATCGTAGGAACCATCAATCACCAACAGGGACGGACCCAGGTGGGGGCCCGGGCCCTCCCTAGGTCCAAATTTTATTATTATTATTATTATTATTTCCTTTATGTAATTGGGCACCTTCAAAAACTTTAGACGCTTTTTCTCCTCAATAAACCTAACTAGGCTCACCCAACTAGCAACTATTCAATCCAAAAATTTAACAAAAAAATAAAAATATTCACAATAATAATTGTATTTTAGCAACTAAAAAAAAAAACTATTTTACTACCAAAGAACTAAAAAATTATGTGTTATTGAAAAGCTAAAGCTAATATTTTACAATTAAAGTAAACTGGTATAAATACTAGTTAACTGTAGCAAGTTGTTAAAAATAAAATAAAATATTTTATTAAAATTATATCTCTTCCTTTAATTAAAAAACTCAAATTCTCTTACTTCCTTTATTATTTTAATGAATTGTTTATATTATTTTAAATGAAGTGATAAAATAAAATAAATAAATAAATAAAACATTTGATATTAGGTGTATTATAAAGTGATGTTGTAAAAACTAAAAATTTTAGTACCACCACTATGAATGCTCTAATTTTTTTTTTTAATCCTAGCCAGCCTAGTATTAAAAAAAACATTTTTTTTTTTTTTTGTCTTTGTAAGTAAATGATTGCATTTTAATGGATTTAGAAATTATGATTTTGAGTATTTATAATTTTTTAATACTATATAGATACCTATTTGGATTTTTTTTTTCTTTATACTACGGCTCCCGCTATCTTTAAATCCTGGGTTCGTCCCTGATCACCAATGTACAAGAACTAACACACCATAGCAAAATCAAACTAAACAATCCCAAATAAAGAACACATCAACTAAGCAAATTAACCCAAATTGACAAAACAAATTGAAAAACGTTAGAAACCGAGCAAACCTAGTTTGGATATTTAACAATTATACATATTAAAATGAAAAAAAATATGCTTTGAAAAGATTGAAATCGACAGCAACTTCACGAAGAATCCAAGAAAGGATTAAGAATCCATCGAAGGGACCATAGTAAGCAAGTCAGGAGGAGCCAAGAACGGCAAAATCGACAGGGGGAGCAGTGAGATCAATGGTGGGTACGGCGAGCAGCGGCAAGATCATGAACTCCGGCAATATCGTGGTGTCTTCTTCCTCTCAGCTTCTCTTTAAGCTTGAACTCTAGCTTTGACTTTCTCTCTCTCTCAATTGGTTTGGGTGTTTGGCTTATGCACGTACATGTCAATGTGAGTGTCGTTAATTTGAATAGAAGACTTAATAGATACATTAATTTGGTGAATGTGCAAAGATTAAGGCTATGTTTGTTTCGGGTGAAAATGAAATTTGGAAAATATTTTATACCCTTGAATGTGTTTGGGTGCACATAAAAATACAGTCAAATTGAAAATATATTTTAGTTGACTATAAATTAAGGTCCTTAGAGCCGGAAATTGTTTTACACATTGATTTTACCTTCAACCAATTTCCATTCTCCTCATTGACTCACACCAAACCAAAGGAACTAAGGAGAGAGCTACCCAAGATCAAGCTAAGTCCACCGCCGATCAAGCCCATGCCCACTTGCCTCCTTTTGTCAATCTACCTTTTCTCTCTTCCCTTCTACCAACCAAGGCCGGATTAGACATTGCATGTCACCAATCTAGTGCCTTCACCCAAGAACCACACCTTCTCTTCCACTCTCACACATGGCACTCTTGATCTCGATTGGTCTCACCCTCCCTCCGCAGCAAACCCCAGGCAACACCACTCCACAGTGGTCTTCTCTCTCTCATCTCACTTTTTCTCTCTAACCCGAACCAAACCCCCCCCCCCCAACTTATTTTTTGTGTCTAATTTTCGTTTTGTTTAATCTCTGATTTTGTTGTTGTTGTGGTGGTATGGGTGGTGGTGTTTTGGTGGGTTTTGTGTGGGTGTGGTTGATATTGTGTGGGTGGCGGCGGCAATGGAGCAATGGTAGTTGTTTTTTTCCTCTTCTCGATCTAGATTTTGTGTGGGTGGTGATGGGTTGTGCTTGTCCTTGGTGGTGGTGGCTGGTGTTGGCTCGGACTTAAATTTTCTAAGAATAGATTTTTTACATCCAAGACCAAACACAGGAAATAATTTTCTAGTGTGATTTCCACAACACAGTTAAACAACAAAAAATATTTTCCTTTACGTAAAATATTTTCAATTTTACACTCGAAAATCATTTTACATATTGTCAAACATAACCTAAGGAGTAAGTTAGCTAAAATAAAAGTTTGCCATAACCTAATATTTCATTCAAGCCTTGGCATTTTTTCCTAATAAATCGTCGAAAAATGCTACTAATCAATTAGTAATGATAGTATATTTTTTGGTTAGACAAAACTAGACATGGCAAAACAGGTTAGAATTTTCTAACCTGACCCGTTTGACTCGCAACCCGATTGACCCGTTTAAAAATGACCCGTTTTGACTCCTGACCTAAACCTGACCCGAACTCGATCCGCCCATTTTGCCACGTCTACCAACATTGAGTAGATTGAGATTGAAATGTAATTCTTATAAAATATTTACTTATTTTTATTCACTTAATATGTTATGTACTCCATTATATTTTGTCATTCTTTACTTGCTACCTTTATTTTCTCTTCCTACTTTAAACGGATCAAATATTATACCAATATTAGCTTTTAGAAAGTTGGAATAAGAGTTGCACAAAATTTGAGTATCAAGTGTTTAGTGGTAATTGGTAAATGGTAACAGTATCACCAGTGAGAATTTAATCACAGTTAAAAAACTCATAAACAATTGATTGACCTAAACCTGACCCGAACTCGATCCGCCCATTTTGCCACGTCTACCAACATTGAGTAGATTGAGATTGAAATGTAATTCTTATAAAATATTTACTTATTTTTATTCACTTAATATGTTATGTACTCCATTATATTTTGTCATTCTTTACTTGCTACCTTTATTTTCTCTTCCTACTTTAAACGGATCAAATATTATACCAATATTAGCTTTTAGAAAGTTGGAATAAGAGTTGCACAAAATTTGAGTATCAAGTGTTTAGTGGTAATTGGTAAATGGTAACAGTATCACCAGTGAGAATTTAATCACAGTTAAAAAACTCATAAACAATTGACAAATTGCATCTATTTCAAAAAAAAAAAAAAAACTTGTTTCAAAATATAGGTCAACTCGACTTGTCTCGTGACCCAACTTGACCCGTAACCCGATTAAGCCGTTTATAAATAACTTATTTTGACCTGCGACTTGATTAACCTGTAAACTCCATTGACCCGATCTGAACCGGATCTACCCTACCCGTTTTGCCACGCCGAGATAAAACCCTTTCATAGCAATGGTTAGTAGTACACAGTACATACTGCACACTATACTGGTAGGATTGGGATTTGGGATGATATGATATACTATCGGAAGGAAGAAGATTGATTTTATTAGGCAGTGGACCCAGTTTAAAAAAAAAAAGAAAAACAGACACCACAACCACGTAGGCCAGTGTGCACATCTGAACTGCTATAAACACCAAAGTCCAACATCTTTACCCCCCAATCAACGGCTCAGATATTCCCTTGATCCCAAATTTTCCAAATTGTCACATGGCAGACCAAAGTACTAAGTGTCCCCGCACCCCATCTCTCTCATTGAGTCCAGCGGGACCCACGTTTACGTAGTACATCTCATCCCCCATCAGAATCATCACCGTCGTCAAATAAATCACACACCCCTCACCTTCATTCAACTCCATCAATCAGATTCAGACCGCGCATTATTTAGTAGTGTACAATACATTACTCACACACTCGCTCGCTCACTCACTATACTACTAAAACAAACAATACAAAACAAACCTCCAGGCACCATTCCATTCTCGTCAGAAAAGAAAACAAATGATATGATAAACTAAACGCTTGAGAGAAATCTGAGTTTGAAAGCCGAAGCTGAAGCTGAAGCTGAGCCACATTTGGTGTTTTTTAGCTAGCTAGCTATATATGGCTGCTGCGCTGGAGTGCTGGTCGAGCCGAGCCAGTACTGATGAGGACATGGTGGAGCAGGTGCTGATGAGAACGAACGACAGATCGGAGGGCTCGCCCAATGGGATCTCAGCTGGCTCGGGAGGCGTAGCCGGAGCTGGAGCCAGTAAGGAGTCTTCGGCAATGCAGAAGCGGCTACAGAAGCTGAGCCGGAACGTGTCGGAGGCACTCGCTTCGTTGAAGAACACACTGAATCTGGACAACGCACGTGACGTGCCACCTCTCTCTTCCCCGACGACGTCGTCTTCGTCTTCGTCTTCTTCTTCTTCGTCAAAGGTGGAGAGCTGTAGAAAGGTGGTGTGGGGTAGCGTTGTAAGGAACCTCACTCAGTTGTACCCAGGTAGCCAGCTCCCTGAGAAGCTCGTCTCCAATATTCGCAAGCATTATGATTCATTGCCACTCAGGTTTGGTTTTAATCAATCTCAAAGATTCAGTCTTTTTATTTTCTTTTTTTGTTTTTTTTTTTGTTTTTCAGCTTTTACTCTGTTTGGTTCCTGAGAAAGTGGAAGAAATTAAATGATATAGACAATAATAGGGTTGTTGAATTTAGTTTTTTACAATTTTTTAAAAGTTCCATTAATTTGGACAGTTATGCTCAAGCGGGATTTGATATGAAAGAAGTGTTTCTTCATATTAAGTTGATAGAGGAGGCATCAGGGGATGACCAACCAGCGATGTTGATTCAAGAGGCGTCAGATGATGAAGCTCAAGGTCAAGGGTGTGCATATAAGCTCACATTTGCTTGTAACTCTTCGATTTCATGGCCGGCGATGTCGGGGGCATTGGATAATGTGTCCATTTGCTGCAAGAAGATACAGATCTTTGAAAAGAAGGGGTTTACTCTTGGGGTTGTTATTCTTCTGGTTCAAGCTGGGCAAGAGAAATCCTTCAAGACCCGGGTCGAAAATGCTCTTAAATATGCTATTAAGAAGCCGAAAACTAGTACAGTGAAGCTTCCATTTGGGCTTTGTGGGTGTCAGGAAGAGAGCACCAGAGGGAGAGACTTTGGGGAGATTGAAGAAGAACCTGGTGACCAGAATTTTAGAAATGGGATTGAAAATTTGAACACTAAGATTCAACTTCAGATGCCATTACCAACTTCGTCTTTCGTTGTTTCAGTTGATGAATGGCAAACGATTCAGTCAGGAGGGGATGAGATTGGGAAATGGCTGTTGAGCTCGGATAGTCTTGAGTTTATCGATCAGATTGGACCCAATTCCTTTAAGGGAGTTTACAAGGGCAAAAGGGTTGGAATTGAGAAGCTTAAGGGGTGTGACAAGGGGAATTCTTATGAATTTGAGCTCCGAAAGGATCTGTTGGAGCTGATGACTTGTGGACATAGAAACGTTCTGCAATTCTATGGTGTATGTGTCGATGAAAATCATGGGTTGTGTGTGGTGACAAAGTTGATGGAAGGTGGATCAGTTCATGACTTATTGCTAAAGAGCAAGAAGCTTCAGAGTAAGGAAATTATCAGAATTGCGGTTGATTTAGCCGAGGGTATTAAGTTCATGAATGATCATGGTGTTGCATATAGAGACCTAAATACGCAAAGAATTTTGTTGGACAGGCATGGAAATGCTTGCTTGGGGGATACAGGTATCGTTGCTGCCTGCAAGAGTGTTGGTGAGGCCATGGAGTATGAAACTGATGGTTATCGGTGGCTAGCTCCAGAGGTTTGTCCCCTATGACCTTGATTTCAATTAACCTAGGTCCTTGCGTGGCAAGACAATTACAACTATATAATTATGATTTCTCTTTGTCAAAGTAATTTATCTAATTAGTTAAGAGCATTTCACATAAACAGTAATGATATTATTCCACTCTATACCAATTGCATTTAGAATAAGTTATTCTACAACTCGATAGAGCCATTAAATGCATGGATGGAAATTGCGCTTTTGACTGCTGGACGCTGCTGAAAGAAAATACTATCATTGCTTTCCTAATTACACTACTGTGTTTTGTGATACTCCTTAGGATTTTAAGAAACTTAATTATGTGAAGTTCTAATATCATTTGACACGATGGAATCACTTTCAAATCCATCCATGTGTTGTCCAATCATCTGAATGCATTTTATGAAACCTTGATCGCTTGTTTGATTATTTTCCTGTTATATCCTTAATTCGGTCAGGGAGAACTGTTTACTATTTTGAGCTTAGTGTCTTTTGCAAGTTTTGGTGGATATTTGGTATATAACTTTTACACCAGATTTGATTTAAATTTTATGTCAACCATTACATTAAAGCATTTGTGCTATCTTAATAATTGCCAACCGGAAAAGGTAATGCAACTTTACCTAAATAAACCTTTTAGGTATCCAATTGTAAACATTTTTCCTTCTAGGAAAAAATAGTACATATTTTACTGTCTTCAAAAACATTTAGATCCATTGTATGTGATTGCAGTTCTAAGGATCAGTCTATACTTATTAAAGAGACTTTCTGTCATTATCCCAACATCATTGTTTGAGCATGCGTAACATGTCTTCATAATTGTATTTGCTTTACATTTCAATATTGTGTTTACCTTTATCTAAGCACTCCTATATATTCTGTAAACAAATCAGCTTGGTCCCAAAGTGCCACTTTTATCAAATTAGGTTCAATTAATGGAGCCCACGTATTGCATCTTTTAGCTTTATAGCATGATTTTAGTCCGAATGTTATTAGTCATTTTCCTAATCTGCCTTTTGAAGCCACCTCCCCCACCCCAAAAAAACACCGAAAAGAAAAGCCAAAGAAGGGGAAAAAAAAAAGTATAATTTGTAGCCCACTGTGTGGGCGTTACTTTTTCCTAACTTTTTTAGCTACAAAATGTTTAGGCTATTGATGTCTTAGAAAGCAATTTAAGGATCAATAACTTTTGATAAGTGCCAAATATATTCGGAGGGCTTATGTACACATTCTTTATTTTGGAAGGAAAAGAATATGTGAGTGTAGATTGAAACTTTTAACTTAATAATCCATTTGGTGGCAGCCTGAATATCTTTAGACTAATTGTGTTATTCTGAAGTATAGTATTTGTAGGAGTCACGAAACACTTAAAAAATAGAACTTAATTGGAAGTTTTTTTTTTTTTTTGAAATCTAATTCAACTCACCTATATTTAATTCTATATATCTACGCTTAGTGACTTGTAGTATACAAAAATTGGCCTCCTCCTTTAGCATATCCCAATTCAGTGAGTTTTGCAAGTTCTGAAACTGATAGTCATTTGACTCATTTCCATCTTTTTTTTATTTTTGGGGTTGTGAACAGATAATTGCAGGTGACCCGGAGAGTGTTTCCGAGACATGGATGAGTAATGCATATAGTTTTGGGATGGTAATATGGGAGATGGTGACTGGTGAGGCTGCCTATTCTGCATATTCACCTGTACAAGCAGCGGTTGGGATTGCTGCTTGTGGCCTTAGGCCAGAGATCCCCAAGGACTGCCCACAAATTCTAAAATCTTTGATGACAAAGTGCTGGAACAATATTCCTGCAAAGCGCCCTCAATTTTCTGATATTTTAGCCATATTGCTGCGGCCAAACAACAACAGCAACAACAATAACGGGTAAACATATATTTAATTTCTGTGGCACCTACTTATCAAAAAAAAATTTCTGTGGCACCTCATCTGTTGATACTAGTTAATGCAAAACAGCCCCTGGTTTAGGAGTTGCTAAGCGCAAGTGTAGATCCAAGAAGCTTATATAGCAGAAATGAATATATAATATTTGTCCTTTTTTTTTTTTTTGCCATTGCAATTCTCTATTGATATCATATTAGTAAGAAATATATGGGAAAAAAAAAAGCAAAAAAAGAAAAAGAAAACGAAATACCCTTATTTGTAAAACGCGTTTTGCTATCATATGATTCATGATGGTAATGAGTGGTGGTGGGAATATTATAACATGTTTTCCGTTCGTGTTATTATGATTAACTAGGCAATCCCCGTTTGCATGTAAAAGAATAGGATATATTTGCTTAAAAGCGGTACATGTGTGGCCTCGCGGGCCTACAATTTTTGATTAATACAACGGACTTTGCATACTAAAGTTATCTTTTTGTTTGTCTAGTGGCTATCTGAGGGGCCCAAGAGTGGTCTCCCTTGTTTTTGTGTCCCGTGAGTACATTGGGGGAGGACATACACCCCCCCTCTTCATTGAATTCACCTTAATGGTTCAACTTCTATGCGGATCATTTCCTGAGGGCCACATCTTTTAGATAAAGTTATGCTTGAAAATTTTCAATTCTATGTTTTTGGTCCTATGATTAGGTGTTTGTGGGATAGCTTTCCTGGCCAGTGTGTGGAGTAAGGCAAGAGAGGAATTCCTAGGTGTGTCAGTGACTTGGTTTTTTTGAGCGGTTTGAATTTTAACTCTTTTGAGGCATTAGCAACACTGGTGGAGATGAAATTCATGATTGATTTATAAATTATTCTATCTAGCAGTAGGAAATTGAAAAGAAAAAGAAAAGAATTAGGGTCTGAATTCTAAGATCAATTTCAGCTATTTCAAATCCCAAAGGAAACAACTATTTTATTTTATTTCTTTAATTCTTTTTTCTCAATCAAATGAATTACTACAATGACAGCTAAAGTGGTTAACACTTGGATATAAACGATACAATGGTATCAGGCTCTGTCAACAGGGCAGTTTGATACAGTTTAAGACCTAAGGCCACAGAAGTGGTCATTTTTAATATTTAAATATAAATTTAATCACATTTCTTTATATATTTATTTTTTTTAATTTTGTTATTCAAAATCCGTTCTTCTTGCATTTTGATATGCAAAATTAATAGCTTTTTTATGTTTAGATTTGGCTAATATCTCATTTTCAATTGATAATATGACTAATTCATTTAATCTTCTTTTTACATAATCATCTTTACTAGGACTTCACTAATTTAAATTTTAGGAAAAAAAAAATTATACAGAAACAACTAAAACAAGTATTGTTAGTAAAATCCTATAAGTGATAAAGTGATACATGTATTTGTTAAAAAAAAAAAAAGTCTTTTTATATAATCAAGAGTTGTTATATTACATGTTTGAATATCATTAAGATTATTCTTATTGTTATCTTTTTATTGTATTATTTCATTATCTTCGAACTCTTATATATATATATATATATAATGAATTTCTTGTTAATTTGTTAGATTTTTCACGCAAATATTCTGTTATATTTTTAAAATTGCAAGTAACAAATTTATCGAGAGATTCCATTTAAGAGATTCCATTTAAGATTCGATTAATTTGTCTAATATTCTTCTTTCTTATGTTTAGTTTACTAGTAGACATTTGTAGTTAGGAAACATTTACAAATAAAAGAAATACTATCTATGATAGTATAAAATTATAGTATGGCATGAATAAAATAAAATTTGAGGTGTAAAATAATAGAATCTAATTTATCAAAGGCATTATTGCAATTTTGCTTAACAATATACATGATTACCTTAGCATGGCCAAGCAAAGAACAATTTAACATATTGCTCGTTAAATCAATACTAATCAAATCAAGATTAATTTCATATATATTATAAAATAAAATAAAATAATTTCATATAGAGAATCTATGAATCTATTACCATTAGGGGTTATTGATTGTCAATGATGATTTGACACATATTTTTGGTGAAACAATTCAGATTTTTCAGCTGGGTAGAATTTTTTTTGGTCAACAATTTTTGGGGCTTTTTTGGGGTGAAAAGGAATTTTCAGACCCCTCGTATTTTTTTTCTTCAAACAAAATTAGTTATTGGGCTACAATAAGGGCCCTATTTCAAAATGGGGTCCTAGGCAAAAGACCTAATTGGCCTAGGCTTAGAGCCAATCTTGTTTGATGTTGATCAAAATATTGTAGATTCATTGATTCTCAATCTGGTTTTCATTAGTCATATTTGATAGTAAATATACCAAGAATAAATTTGGTTTAGTGTCTGGCTTTACTTTCTATTATACTAACAATAAGTCTGCCAAGGGGCAAGAAACTTGTAACTCAACTATTTCACTTCTTCATGTTTCTAACATAGGTATCCAGAATTCAAATCTCCCTCCCCAACTATCAAATTATTTAAAAAATAAAAATAAAAATAAAACAAAACAAAAAGCTTTGGGTGCCTAACTTTTTTCACAAGTGTTGACTTCTTTTATTTTAATGGGTGCATAATACATATAAAAAAAAAAAAATTGGTGCATAATAAAAGTGATATTAGTGACAAGCATTAAGCAGGGAAAGTAATCTCTGCTTTCAACCATAATAGGTTATGTTAACTGTTGTGAAAAAAATAGTTCAAAAATATTTTATCCCTAAGCATTGCACCTAAATTAAAATTTTAAAATGGCATTGGCATTGGTTGCTGAAGTCTGCCAATCTTTATATCCATTTCTGATGGCCCAGTGCATTCTCCGGATCAGTTAATCATGCACGAAGCCACGAAGGCTGCACGATGCACATGCATGACCAAGTAAAAGGATTTTTATTTAAAAAAAAAAACCGGCGCGGGACATGTGTGGCATGTGCATGTGACTATTCAAATCAAGGAAAAATCCCAGTAGCCTTGCAATTTACCCAGTGTATTAACAACTCTATACAAAATTATTAAAAGTTTATGATGATGCTGAAATCGTCAGTCAAGATGTTCGTCCAGACAAAGATCGTCCACTGCTGGTATCAGTCCTGGGATACAACAAAAGAGAAAAAATCACCGGTGGGGTGCTGTCCACAACGCCTCCGGTGATTAAGTTAGAGAAGCTCAGCAAGCGGAGTAAAGTAGAGAAAACTAAAATGAGAGTAGAGTTGTGTGTTTTTTCTTACCCCCTCTGGATCTTGTTTATGGGTATATATAGGTTATTTCAGTATCCTTCTAGCCGTTGGCTCCGTCATTATGGGAGCATTATTGCTTGAATCCGTAACGCTTGTGCCAGGTGTTAAGTTGACCGGCGCAACTTCAACGATATTGGTGTTTATTGCAGCTAGTTGTAACGGCCGTCTTTGGTTGGGTTGATCAAGCGGCCCCCTTCGTGCTGTGATGGTAATGAGATCGTCCTTATACATCGTTCTTCTTGGATGGACGATCTTACTCATTTCTTGGACCTATCAGCTGCCCCCTACATTCCAAGGTCGTCCGTAACCTTGGACGGTCTTGGGAATACAAAACGATTTTTTTTTTTTTTTGGCGCTTAGGAATGTGTTCTCCGCATTAACTGCCTTGTGGCGGCGTGGCATACTCTGTGGCCACGTGTCAGGCTCTGACCAGTGGGGAGGCATCGTTTCCGGCGAATGTCTTTTTGGTTTCTTGTGATTTCCAAGGTAACCTTTAACCTCTACTTTTCCTAACTCCTTCATTTTTATCTCTATTTTAGCTTCTTCTGGTCTTTTTTCTTTCTGTCTCTTCTGTGTCTTCTACCACTGCTGCTTTGCTTTTCTGATTTCAGATTTTCTTCCCTTTCTTTTTAAGGTGCGTATCCCTTCTTCTTAGCTTCTTTCCTTTTGCTATATATATATTTTTGTTTACTTTCCTTTTTCGAAATGCACATGTCCCTTCTTAATGGTTGATTATACTGATTTTGAGAGTATTTCTCCTTCTATTACCTTTTTCTTTGCTTGCTTGGGGGGACTTTTAGAACTTTCCGGTGACTGGTACCCACAATCCGATGATTTTGTGGTAGGGGGGTGTGGCTTAGATTTAGTTTTGAGAGACTTGTACCCATTATTACAGCAGTCGCTTTCTTGGTTCAAATCCACCCGCGAGGTTCTTAGAAGGGAAAGAATGGGTTCTGTTGTAAGATCCACTAGTTCTGAAGGGGGTTCGTCCTCTGGTGCGGCCGCGGATGGGGCTGTGATGGACACAGCTATCTCCGTGCCTCCTCCCTCGTCAGTACCCTCCACTTCCGTTGTCATCCCTCATACCTTTCATGCCCTTAAGGAAAAGTGTCACTTGGGTGTAGATGTTTTCAATAAATTTAGGGATAGGTTTCAGTTCCTCGTAGAAACCAGGGTTCGTCTTCCCAGGAAGGGGGAAAGAGCTTGCACCTTTGCCCATGGTGAGGTTTGCTTCTATGAGGCGGCCTTCCTGTGCGGTTTGAGATTTCCCGTCCACCCGTTTATCATGGAGCTCCTAGACCACCTACAGATTGCTCCTGGGCAACTCATGCCCAATTCCTGGAGAATCATCATAAGCTGCATGGTGATCTGGAAGATCATAGCAGATGGAGAAATGATAACCGTGAACGAGCTTACCCATCTCTATCATTTGAAAGAGTCTAGGGAATTTGGGTATTACGAGCTTGTTCCTTGGGATAGGAGATCCCGTCTAATAGTTGACCTCCCTTCGTCCTTCCGTTAGTGGAAGTCAAGATACTTCTTCGTGTCTAGAGACGGTTGGGAGACTTTATCAGATGATTTTTGGGGGAATGTTCCCAAGTTGCTGCGACGGTGGGAGACCCCTCGTCTTGGTGCGTTCGTCTTTTATGCTCACCTTCTTCCCTCCTCATGGATGTTTTCTTTGTTTGTCCTTACAACCTTGAATGGTTTCCTTCTTGTGCAGTGAAAGAACGTCCTGATTTGCAGAGCCAATTTAGGGAGAGAGTTCAAGAGGCAGTTAGATACGCAAAGACGATCGACGACTTTGATGAGTTCGTTGATCCACGTACTTTATCTCGTCACTGCTTGGGACCTGAGCCTTCGATCTACGTCCTTCAAGCGATTGATCGAGAGCAACGAAAACGTAAGTGATTCTGATGCACAAGATCGTCCTCTTTTTCTTTATTATTCTAACTCTTTCTCATTTGTTGTTGCAGAGATGACGAGTAAATTTAATAAGGATATGTACGCCAAGATCAAGGGGAAGAAGAACGAACCCCTTTCGAGTATTGGACAAAAGACTCTGAAGTTCACTGACAGAGAAAGAGAGAAAGCGAAAGAAAGAAAGAGAGAGACGACGGAGAGGGGCTCGTCTACCCCTACTCTAGACGAGGCAAGGACAGCTTCCCCAGCCATTTCCCTTGAAAAGGTCCCTGCTCCAAAGAGGCAAAAGACAGGCAAAAAGAGGAAGGAGAAGGTTGGCTCCTCTGTTTGGGAGGATGCTGACATCGCCGTTGCCCGGGCAAACGAGTTCTTTACTCCTGAGGAGAAAAGGGAAATTTCGCTCGTGCCTTCTCATCAGATGGTGAACCAGTATGTGCACAAGCTCGTGCGGGTATCTTTTAGGCTGTCTTCATCATTCTCCAAGATATATGATGAAAACAGCCTAAAAGATACCTGCACGAGCATATATATATATATATATTATATTATATGTATGTATTTTCTCTTTTTTTCTTTTTTTTCTTTTTTTTTTTTTACTTAAGTTTTTATCCATAGGTATTGGGGGAGACCATGCACCTTACCTCGCAATTCTTGGCGAGCGAGGAGAAGGCTGTCATGGCTGCTTCAAAAGTGGAGGTTTTGGAGGCCGAGACTTCAGGTTTGCGAAAAGATCTGATCGCTGCGATGGACGCTCACATTACCTCCATGGAGCAGGTCAAAGTCCTGACCGAGCAGCTGGAAGCTGAAAAGTCTCAGGTGAAGCAGAAGGACGAGCTTCTTGCCGCTGCGGGACAAAAGATGAAAGCAGCTGTGGCTAAGGCCGTCCTTGCCTTCCAGACGACCGACGAATACAACACCATCCTCTTCTAGTGGTATTTTAAGGGTTTTGAGTTGTTGAGGAGGTATATGGTGAAGCACGGGCAGGGGGTCAATCTAGACGATCTAGATTTCGAAGCCGTTAACAAAGAAATCGAAGCGGACGAGGCTGCTTCGACTGCTCAGGGTTCGATGGCTTCAGGCGAGGACCCTCCGGCGGTGGACGAAGGTGGAGACGATGTTCCAGCTTTATAACTTATTTTTTATGTAATGTACTCCATTTTTTTTTTTTTTGTGCCCTGGGTGTCTTGGGCTGTCATGGTGAAAACATTTTTTTTTTCCCCGTGTGTTTTGGGGTTTTTCTTTTCTTTCTTTTGAACAATCGGCATCTTCTGGCGTATATATAGTTATGTTATGTTTGTGGCTTTCTTCCATATCTGTTGCTAAATTTCTTTTCTTTATACTTAGAAAAATTTGACTTGGAACTATCTCATCGTCTCTTGAAAAATTTCCTTCGTCCCTCTGTGGACTTGGGTGATCTTAGTGGTAGATTACATGGACGATGTGTGTCCACTTGGAAAACTCCAGCATTTTCTTTTATTATTAGGGTGATGTGTGCCCTTTGGACAAATTTCATCGTCTTTTTAGATCTGGACAATGTTTTCTTCCCGGTGTGGGTTTCATTGTCTTTTCAATCTGGACGATGTGTATTCTTCTTTGAGGAATTTTATTCCTTTTGTGAACTGAATGATGCGAGCATTTCTGCCGAGTTCGTCTTTTTGATCTGGACGATGTGAATCCTATCGAAGGATATCATCGTCTTTTTGATCTAGACGAATGATTGTTTAATTTCGCTAAAGATAATCAGAATACGATGATTTCTTTGAACGAGATGATTGAAATGCTGGATGATTACTGATGGAATCCTGAGTAACTACTTATACAAAACATGTAACTTGTAGAAAACAATGCATGTAAATAACTTGCTTTAATGGAAAATGTGGCACTAAACTATGGTAATTTCTTGCAATGGGGCCACAGATCATTTACTGTGATACCTTTTTAGGTGTTCGATGTTCCACGGACGAGGTAGCTTGTTTCTGTTCAGATCTTCTAGATGGTAGCTCCCTTGTCGTGAGTAGTGGACGACGCAGTAAGGTCCTTCCCAGGTTGGGCTCAATTTTCCTTGTGCAGGGTCCTTCGTTGCTGTAGTTACTTTTCGGAGGACGAGGTCACCGATGTTAAATCTTCTCAACTTTACACTTTGATTGTAGTATCTTGCCATTTTTTGCTGGTACCTGGCCATTCTATGGGAGACCTGGTCTCTGACTTCGTCTAGACCGTCCAGGTTCAATCTTAACTGGTTTTCGTTGCTTCTTTCGTCAAAAAACTCCCTCCTGGTGCTTGTGAGGCCTACTTTAACCGGGATGACTGCCTCCATGCCGTATGTTAGGTTGAAGGGGGTTTCTCCTGTCGATGTTCTCGTCGTCGTCCTGTAAGCCCATAAGACGCCTGGAAGTTCCTCTGACCATGCTCCCTTTGCCCCCACTAACCGGGACTTGATGGACTTGAGTAAGGTTCGGTTAGTTACTTCTGTCTATCCGTTGGCCTGAGGATGCCCTGGCAAAGAGTATTTGTTCTTGATACCTAGGCTTGAGCAAAATGATCTGAACCTTTGGCTATCGAACTGACGACCGTTGTCAGAGATGATCGTCCTCGGGATCCTGAACCTGCAAATAATATTTTTCCAGACAAAATTTTGTACCTAAGCCTTTGTGATTGTAGCAAGAGCTTCTGCCTCGACCCATTTTGTAAAATAATCAATTGCGACCAGCAGGAACTTCACTTGTCTCTTTCCTTGTGGTAAGGGGCCCATGATATCGATCCCCCATTGCGTGAATGGCCAGGGTGAGGAAATAGTCGTCATTCTTTCTCCTGGAACTCGTTGAATATTCCCATATCTCTGGCAGCTGTCACATTTCTTCACAAAATTTGATGCGTCCTGCTGCATCGTTGGCCAGAAATAGCCTGCTTGCACGATCTTTCTGACGAGAGATCTTGACCCTATGTGGTCTCCACATATTCCCCCGTGCACCTCCTCGAGGACGTACCTGGCCTCTTCTTCCTCCAGGCATTTCAGGTAGGGTTGAGAGAAGCCTCTTCTATAAGTTGGTCATTTAATATGGTAAATCGGACAGCTCGTTTACGGATTTTCCTGGCCTCTTCAGTGTCTGATGGTAATCGTCCATCCTTGAGGAAGGATAGAATCGGGCTCGTCCATCCTTGAGGGGTGTGTATAGAGAAGTTTTCTAGTTCCTTGATGTTGGGGAGGTTTTGCTCTTCTAATTTCCATCTGCTGGTCACGTCTGGAACATCTGTTGAAGTGCTCCGTGCCACTTCGTCGGCTTTTGCATTCTGCTCGCGTGGGATCTATATAAACTCTACACGGTTAAAGTTGCTAATTAGTTGGTTCGCCAATTGGAGATATTTTTGCATCCTTGCTTCCTTGGCTTCGAAGTCTCCCTTGGCCTGCCTAATGACGAGTTGCGAATCACTCTTGATCACAACATTTTCAGCTCCCAATGCCTGAGCCAACCTGAGTCCTGTCAGCAGGGCCTCATACTTTGCTTCGTTATTGGTTACGGGGAATTTCAGCTGAACCCCATATTTGAGAACATCTTCCTGGGGGGAAACAATAACGACGCCTGCTCCTCCTCCTTTTTGTGTGGACGACCCATCTGTATTGATCGTCCAGATGTCTTCCCGACTTTCTTCCTGTTCGTTGATGGTGAATTCTGCTATAAAATCTGCTAATACTTGGGCTTTTATGGTTGTACGAGGACAGTATTTGACATCGAACTGACTAAGCTCAATTGCCCACTGCACCATTCGTCCCGCTGCTTCGGGTTTGTTCATGACTTTCTTGATGGGTTGGTCCGTCATTACTTTGATTGGATTGGCCTGGAAGTAGGGACGAAGTTTTCTCGAGGCCACTATTAGGGCGAAGGTGATCTTCTCAATTCGTGGATAACGAGCCTCGGCTCCCTGGAAGGCCTGACTGACATAATACACAGGGAGTTGTCTCTTATCTTCTTCCTTGATTAGAGCTGCACTTACGGCCGTGGCGGATACTGCCAGGTATAGGAAGAGATCTTCACCTTCTTTGGACGGACTTAATAGTGGGGGATTACTCAAGTATTGCTTCAAGTCTTGGAACGCTGCCTCGCATTCCTCCATCCAGGCAAACGCCTTCTTCAGGGTTTTGAAGAAAGGGAGGCACTTATCCGTTGCTCTAGAGACGAACCTGTTAAGGGCTGCTACTCGACCTGTGAGCGATTGCACATCTTTAATCGTCCTTGGTGAAGACATTTCGAGAATGGCTTTTACTTTTTCCGGATTTGCTTCAATTCCTCTTCGCGAAACCATGAAGCCAAGGAACTTCCCTGATGAAACTCCAAAAGCACATTTGGAGGGATTCAACTTCATGCAGTATTGTCTGAGCGTGTTGAACGTTTCCCTGAGGTCGTCTAGGTGATCGTCCTCCTCTTTGCTCTTGACGAGCATATCGTCAACGTATACTTCTACATTTCTCCCGATCTGTTCTCTAAACATCTGATTTACCAACCTCTGGTACGTGGCACCTGCATTCTTTAAGCCAAAAGGCATGACTTTGTAGCAATAAAGCCCTTGGCTAGTGACAAAGGCAGTTTTTTCTTGATCTTCCTCGGCCATCTGTATCTGGTTGTATCCTGAAAATGCATCCATAAATGTCAAGAGCTTGTGCCCGGCAGTAGAGTCAACTAACTGATCAATTCTGGGCAGGGGGAAGCTATCCTTTGGACAGGCTTAGTTTAGATCGGTGAAATCAACGCACATCCTCCATTTTTCGTTTGCCTTCTTGACCATGACGACATTGGCCAACCATTCGAGATAATAAACTTCTCGAATGAAGTTAGCAGCGAGTAACTTGTTCACTTCGTCCGTCACTGCCTTGTTTCTTTCGGGAGCAAAAACCCTCCGCTTCTGTTGGACGAGCTTCTTCTCCGGGTCTACGTTTAGGCGATGCTAGATGATATTTGCAGGAATCCCTGGGATATCTTCATGGCTCCATGTGAATACATCGAAGTTGTTTTCCAAGAAACGAATGATTGATTCCTTCGTTTTTGGGCTTAGATTCGTCCCTACTTGAGTCGTCTTCGATGGATCTTCTTCGACCAATTTTACTGTTTCTAACTTCTCCATAATCTCAGGTGATTTATCCTCGATCACCCACGTATGATTTTCTCTGGATGCCAGGACCGCCTGGTAACACTCCCTTGCCAGGACTTGATCCCCTCTTATTTCTCCAACCCCCTGTTCTGTTGGAAACTTTACCTTCGGGTAGTATGTGGAAGTAGCAGCTTTCCACTAGTTAAGCGTAGGTCGTCCAATGATTACATTGTAAGACGAAGGGGAATCCACGACCAAAAAATTGTGCCTGTTGGTTACCTGTAAGGGATACAAACCGGCGGTTACAGTCAACGTCACAATACCCCGGGGGTACACCTTATCCCCGTTGAAGCTGACGAGGGGTGATTCGAAGGGTCGAAGTCTGTTTGGGTTTACCTTCAATTGCTGAAAGGCAAATAGGTGAATAATATCTGCTGAACTCCCATTGTCAACCAAAACTCTCCTTGTGTTGAAACCTTCGATCATGATCATGATAACCAGTGGATCGTCATGAGGCTGCTTGATTCCCCTGGCATCTTCCTCCGAAAAACACATATCTTGATTCGTCCGTCGCTGCTTGAGGGGGGTGAGCTGTGAACGCTGTTTACCTGCCTTTGATATGATTTTCTGAGGGACTTGGACAACCTTCCTATGGACGGTCCCCCCACAATGGTCTTTATTTCTCCCCTTGCATTCTGTGGATGAGGTGGTTGACCTTCACTTCTTCGAAAATCCCCTTGTTGTTCTTTCTTACCATATCTGCTGGCTTCTCCCCTTTTCACATATTTTTGAAGTTTCCCTTTCTGGATAAGTTCTTCTATCTGCTCTTTCAGATCTCGACAATCTTCCGTGTAATGCCCGTGATCTTTGTGAAAACGGCAATACTTTCTCTTATCGCGCACACTAGGTGGCAATTGGAGTGGCCTAGGCCATCTAAGGCTCTGCTCGTCCCTTATTTCCGCCAGAATCTGATCAACTGGCATTATCAGTGGTGTGAACTTCATTTGTCGAGAATTTTTATCGTCCCTTCGCCTATTCACGTCGTCATTACGTCGATCTGTTCGATCCCTTTTCTGTCCCCTTCTGTCGTCTTCTTTCTCTTTCTTCTTCTCCTTTGTTTTTTCTGTCCCATCTATGGCTGCTAGCGCATCCTCGGCGTTCATGTATTTTTGTACTTTCAATAGTGCTTCTGCCATTGATTTGGGAGGGTTTTTCGCCAGAGAAGCCACAAAGTCTCTGGATTTTAACCCGGCTTTGAAGGTCGTGAGTTGCACCTTATCATCTGATTCGTCCACTTCTAGCATTCCTCTTATAAAGCGCGTCACATAGGACCTTAAAGTTTCTTTTTCCCCCTGCTTGATTGTGAGCAAGTGATCGGCTGTCCTTTTTGGTCGTTGTCCACCCACGAAGTGACGAATAAAGGAATTGCTTAGTTGCTCGAAGTTGTCAATGGTCGACGTAGGCAGCTTGGCAAACCACTCCCGGGCTGCCCCTTTAAGGGTAGTGGGGAGTGATCGACATAGGATTTCATCAGGGGGTTGTTGAAGACCCAAAGTTGTCTTGAAGGTATTGAGATGATCCAACGGATCCTTCAGCTCGTCAAAGGGTTCGAGCTGGGGTAGGCGGAACTTGGAGGGCACTGGGCACTCTTGGACAGCGGCAGTGAAGGGCGAGTCAGACTGCCTGACGATTTTGTCTAGTCCTAGATCCATCTTTCCCCTAATTGCGTTTCGTAACTCGTCCATCTCTTTCCTCATCTCCTCGAGGAAACTTGAATTTGGTTCGTCAGGAGTGCTGGCGTGTCTCCTATGACTGTCTTCGTCTTCATCCTTGTTGACCTCTGTGTGGCTATCCCTCTGTTGCAATCGCTGTCTCAATTCTTGATTTTGCTTGGTGAATTCTTCCACCGTGGCTGCAAGTGCCTGGATCTGCAAGGCCAATGCAGCAGGATCTGGATTAGAGCTGGACTCCATCTTGTTGTAATAGAACAACGTCCCTGAACTGATCGTTCAAAAATGTTCCCCACAGACGGCGCCAAACTGATGATGCTGAAATCGTCAGTCAAGATGTTCGTTCAGACAAAGATCGTCCACTGCTGGTATCAACCCTGGGATACAACAAAAGAGAAAAAATCACCGGTGGGGTGCTGCCCACAACGCCTCCGATGATTAAGTTAGAGAAGCTCAGCAAGCGGAGTAAAGTAGAGAAAACTAAAATGAGAATAGAGTTGTGTGTTTTTTCTTACCCCCTCTGGATCTTATTTATGGGTATATATAGGTTATTTCAGTGTCCTTCTAGCCGTTGGCTCCGTCATTATGGGAGCATTATTGCTTGAATCCGTAACGCTTGTGCCAGGTGTTAAGTTGACCAGCGCAACTTCAACGGTATTGGTGTTTATTACAGCTAGTCATAACGGCCGTCCTTGGTTGGGTTGATCAGGCGGCCCCCTTCCTGCTGTGATGGTAATGAGATCGTCCTTATACATCGTTCTTCTTGGATGGACGATCTTACTCATTTCTTGGACCTATCAGTTTATATCAAGTTTATGATTACAGTTTTCAAGTCCACTTTCATTTAGGCAACATTGCTATAATCCTGTATACATTCCATATGCGAGGATAAAAGTAAGACTGCATATTTTGTTCTTCACTATGCAAACATCAATGAAGTGATGAACAAATTAACCAATCTCTCTTTCCCTCTGAGTGTGTGTGGGTAAAAAAACTCTAATTCAACATGGGGCTGGATCGTCACAACTAATTAGTAAAGTATGGGAGAAAATTTTATACAAAATGAAGCGCTTGAAGAAAATATTTTATGCAAAGGACAAATAGATTTGAGAAAAAGACATCCGTAAGTATTAATTTAGCTTTCTCGGTTTTAATCGAAGATGGTGCTTCCAAGTTTTGTCTTTCTCACTTTTACACTTTACTGTTCTGATGGATCATTAGGTAATAAGTGCAGCATGACCAGTAGGTAATAGGTATAGCCCATTTAGTGTGAGTTTGGATACGGTTGGAATCCTAACTCACTTGCGTTTGTGTTTTAAATAGTGGGTCTCGTGTACTGTTTACGAGACCCATAAGTACAAAATTTGGTAAAATTAACTTTAAAACTGGGTCTCACGATATTATTCACACATTTAAAAATTATCTTACTACAATGTTTTTAATTTTTAGTTTTCAGCAATAAGTATTATCCAAACAGACCTTTAATGTGAAGGTGGAGGTTGTCAAATCTAGGCACTATCTCCTATGGCTCGTTGGATACACTTCCCTTTCTATCCATGTATTTTCTTGGTCTTCCTTGAACTATGAGGCAACCTTAGCACACTACCAAGGATGAAATGATCCTCGGCTAAATTCTCAGCCATAGGCTGTTTGTTCCTTGGTGGGTCGAGCCTTTAACCTCAATGTTTTCCCTTCAGTGGTGGCTTCAGGAATTTTGTTTAGGGGGGTCATTAAGAAATTTAAATTAATAAAAAATTAATAAAAAGAGAACTTGAATATATCAAGTCATAGACAAAATATATATATATATATACATGAATTTTTACAATTTCCTTCTACAAGTTTTCAAATTTTGAATTGTTACACAATAGTTCATTATGAGAATTTATTGCCAATATAGGTAGCTATGACCAATTTATTTTGTTAAGTTTATCTAAATTTTTATTTTTATGCAGTTAATATTATATATTTGTCATTCTTTTTATAAAAATATTTTAAACTGAATAACTAAACTCAACTCATTGGCTTTATTTTAATTATTAACACATATAACCACACTCATTCATACATAAAATAATTCACTACATGTGTTACTTAACCAATCAAATGCTTGAATAATCACTAACTTTGCAATTTTTTTCTTCAATTTTTCTAACTTTATGACAAAAAAATTATTATACCATGATAACTATACACACACATATATATAATAAATCCTCTCTATTTTGTAATTATTAAATTATATAAAGTTATATTATATTTATATTGTACACACAAACATCCATGTACACGTCATTATTCACACAAATGACATTATAAAAAAAAAGGTAATGCACACAATCAATATTAAACACACTCATACACATATAATAAAAAATTTATAATAAATAGTGATACTTACAATTCACAAACACTTACTGATGATGTCGAAAAAAAATCACCAGTGAGCCACACGTACTCGCACGTTCAGAATGCAACCTGCACAACACAAGAAAGGAGACAGACCTAAATAAAGAACACCGGTGTGGTGCCAACCAAATACCCTCCGAAGGTCAAGTTAGAATCTTTTACAACTCTAGAGTGCTAGAGATGGTCAATTACGCGTATCTTGATTTATGAAGGTATTGGGGTTTTTATAGTAATCGAAAGTTGACCTCTTTTACTCGAAGTAGAGGGCTTTCCCAGACTCCCAGTAGAAATCCTCTTACTCTTGAGGCCTCCAAAACGTGATGGGCAAGTCTTTTCTTTATAGAGAAGATTCTCATTAATGCACGCAGCTAATAGAGTCCTATTTGCGCCGGAATTCCATTTTGTGGTATGTGCTGCAAGTATTCCCATCTAGGGTTTTTTTGGAAATCATGACATAACAAAGTCAGGTCCCTCCTGGATCCAGTACCCGTCTTTATGGAGTCCGCTGAGGTATGGATCCGTCCAGTACATATAGAAGCCCATCCACATGAGGGTCTGTCCATATGAAATTCTTCCTCTTCACTTATTATTACTTTAGAGTTAAAAATACTTGTATTAAAGGTGCATAAAATTTAAGTCAGGGTGTGTAAAAATATTTTTAAGAAAAAATTAATGTATTAAATTAAAAAAAATTAAATATATATATATATATATTGAAGTTAGGGGGTTCATTTGAACCCCCTAACCAAAGAGTACCGTCGCCCTGTTTCCCTTTCTCACTCTCAGTTCATCTCTTTAGGGTTTCTAGGCAGCTTGTCTTCTTGCTAATTTGACTCTTACGTAAGTATTAACTTATAAAACACCATTCGATGGGCAGGTGAAACTGGAGCAATATACCATTCACTATCCGTATACCTATAGCAACAAAAAGACAATTTCATATGCTAGAAGGAAATAATATATTGAAACCATATGTGACTTCTTTTATATTTACTATTTTTTTTTAGGGATAATTACAGTAAACCCACCTGAGGTTAGGCCTGTTTTCACTTTGCCTACCCGTGGTTCAAAACTTATCACTTTGCCCACCTAAGGTACCTTCCATTAGAGATCTGTTACCCACCTCTTCCTTTGCCGTTAGAAAAACACATTTTTAGAAAAAAAAAAAAAAAAAACAAACAAACAACATAACAAAGATCAAAAAGTTAGGACTTTTTATTACTTAAGAACTTCTTTAAGAACATCGGCGTAAGCTTTTGCTGCACAAAATGTTCACATGATAATTTAAACTACCATACTATCCAATCCTAATCATTTAATTATCATCGAATACCAATCTTAAGAAATGAAACGAATAACAAAGTATGATTTTAACAAGGGTTAAATAGCAAAATAACAAGACCCATCTGAGATCTAAACCCAAACTAAACAAATTATCCATATCCACATCCAATAACCAATAAACAAATAAACACACATTAATCAAACATAACATAATATAAATTAAAAAAAAAAAAAAAAAAAAAAGCTCAAATTTTACAGGTGGTGTCATCGCCTTCTCAACCTTAGTCTTGAGATCCACCTTCAAATCCTCAACAATGCTCTTACTCTCCAAATCCCAGATCTTAATGCTCTACTCCGTGGCCCAGATCTTAATGCTCTGCTCCGTGGCGGCACAAAGCCAGTACCTATTAGGATTGAAGCAGAGGGCATGAATAATCGCACTCGCATCAAGCGAGTACATCAAGGGAGAGCCCGCTGAGGCGGAAGAGGCTCGCGCAGATCTCGACGAGCAACGAGGCCAAAGAGGCACCGCGAAGGCCATCGGGGGAGAGCCCACCGAGGCGGAAAAGGCACATACCAACGAGGTTCGCGCAAATCCCGACGAGCGACGAGGCAGAAGAGGCGCTGCGGAGGCCATCAGGGGAGAGCCTGCCGAGGCGGAAGAGGCTCAAGCGTATCAAGCTTCCCGAAGATGAAGTCGAGCCCAAAGAGGAACCACCACAACAAACTAAGAATAAGAACAATAAGAGTAACAAGAAGGAGAAGGAGAAGGAACCTTCGCAGAGCAGTAGCGAAGAAGAGCCATCGCAAGAGGATGCGAAGGCGATCGGCGATTCCATTAGGCTTTTTATTGCTTAAGAAATACTGTTGATTTGTGTTTTATTCTCAAAAGAAGTTTTTAAGCAATAAAAAGTCCTAACTTTTTTTATCTTTATTATGTTTGTTTTTCTCTAAAAATGTGTTTTTTTAACAGCAAAGAGAGAGGTGGGTAACAGATCTCTAACGGAAGGCACCTCAAGTGGGCAAAGTGATAAGTTTTGAACCACAGGTAGGCAAAGTAAAAATAGGCCTAACCTTAGGGGGCTTTACTGTAATTATCTTATTTTTTTTATTTTTAATTTCTTTTGGGTCATATATGGTGCCTAGAAGCTTCCTCTACTGAACCTACAGTGGGTGAAGCACTACAATTTGGGCCCAAAACATTGCTAAGAAAGTTACGAAAGTACCAAGAGGCTATGAGGGCAATTGTGTCAGCTTATTACAGTTAAGCCCGCCAGCCCCAGTGGGCATTCTTTTTTATTTATTTATGAGTCCATTCTTATATATTCCTTGTCTTCTTCTTTTGCGCCAGCAGACGAATGTGATTCCCGAGTATAGGTTTTTCATAATAAATAAAAATATAAAGAAAGTTCCGCTTTTGTTGTGGGTGAGTTGTGTGATATTAAAGGTTCATCCCCACTCCCTGTGTGTGTGTTGTTAAATTTACTGTTCCTCTCTCAAAAAAAATATAAAGAAAGTTCCATGATTTCATTCCATCAATCCATCTAATAATTAAGAGCATTTCCAGCAGGCATCCACATATATTAGCTAAATTTTAGAGAATATGTGCTGTGTTAGTGCTCCAGCAGACTTAACAAACTTAGTTTTTTTTGGCTCATGAACAGTAGCTCACCAAGTCTGAAGGGCTACTGTTTATACTTCAAATTCTTATTTTCTATTATAATAATTAGGTGTTGAGTAAAAAAATATTGAAAGATGTGTAGTTGTTAAAAAAATAAATAAATAATAAACGAAGAAATAATATTTAAATAAAATAAAGAATATGATAGAAAGTTTATTAAAAAGTGTATTTGAAAAGTGGGTAAAAAAACTATATGTCATTATTTATTAGCCAAACAGCACAAAAATTTGACTATTTAACTGAAGATGCTATCATGGTTTGTTTATTGGATGTGCTACTCAAAAAGGCAATTCTTTTATTTTCCGTGAATGCTAGACTTGATTTGACGTCTTTTGGGCCCCTGCTATTCTAAAGCAAATTCTTAAGTAGTAAATGAAAATCACATTATTACTCCGTCTGAATTGAAAGACCCTGTATTGTATTTAAATTATTTGGGTGTTGATTATTTTCAATATTTTTTTATTTGAACATATTATTTTTAAAATATACAATAATATACACTTATATTTAACTAGAATAAAAATTTTATCTTATATAAAAAATATGTATATATAATAATAAGTGGTAGTAAATTTTAATTTTTACATTTTATTTAATTAGTGAGTGATATGACAGTCTTTCATCAAAACAAAAAGATATTCTTTTTTTAAAAGTACTTAAATCAAACTAAACCCTAATTATTTATACCCTCGCCCCACCTACTACATATCCACCATAATGATAATATATCTCATGGGTTTGAAATCCAAATCTTTCACATTTGGTAGACATGGCAAAACAGGTCAAAATTTTCTGACTCGACCCGTTTGACCCACAACCCGTTTGACTCGTTTAAAAATGACCCGTTTTGACTAACGATCCGTTTGATCCGACCCGACCCGCCCGTTTTGCCACGTCTATCAACATTGAGTAAATTAAGATTGAGGTGTAATTCTTATAAGATATTTACTTATTCTTCTTCACTTAATACGTTATGTACTCCATTATAGTTTGCCATTCTTTACTTGTCACATTCATTTTCTCTTCCTACTTTAAACAGATCGAAAATTATACCAAGATTAGCTTCTAGAAAGCTGGAACAAGAGTTGCACCAAATTTAGGTATCAAGTGTTTAGTGGTAATTGGTAAATAGTAATAGTATCACCAATGAGAATCTAATCATGAGTAAAAATTTTATCTTATATAAAAAATATGTATATATATATAATAATAAGTGGTAGTAAATTTTAATCTTTACATTTTATTTAATTAGTGGGTGATATGATAGTCTTTCATCAAAACAAAAAAATATTCTTTTTTTAAAAGTACTTAAATCAAACTAAACCCTAATTATTTATACCCTCGCCCCACCTACCACATATCCACCATAATGATAATATATCTCATGGGTTTGAAACCCAAATCTTTCACATTTGGTAGACATGGCAAAAGAGGTCAAAATTTTCTGACCCGACCCGTTTGAACCACAACCTGTTTGACCTGTAACCTGTTTGACCCATTTAAAAATGACCCGTTTTGACTAACGATCCGTTTGACCCGACCCGACCCGCCCGTTTTGCCACGTCTATCAACATTGAGTAAATTAAGATTGAGGTGTAATTCTTATAAAATATTTACTTATTCTTCTTCACTTAATACGTTATGTACTCCATTATAATTTGTCATTCTTTACTTGTCACCTTCATTTTCTCTTCCTACTTTAAACAGATCGAAAATTATACCAAGATTAGCTTCTAGAAAGCTGGAACAAGAGTTGCACCAAATTTAGGTATCAAGTGTTTAGTGGTAATTGGTAAATAGTAATAGTATCACCAATGAGAATCTAATCACAGTTAAAGAACTCAGAAACAATTGACAAATTGCATCTATTTCAAAAACAAAAAAAAACTTGTTTGAAAAATACGGGTCAACTCGACCCGTCCTGCGACCTGACTTGACCTGCGACCCGTTTAAAATGACCTGTTTTGACACGTGACCCGATTAACCCGACCCGAACCCGACCCAATCCGCCTATTTTGCCACGTCTAACATTTGGTGGTGGTCCCTGGTTTCTGTAAAATTTGTTCAAACCTAAACTCGAGAGCAATTAGCATAATAATGTCATCTCCATATTTTTATTATTATATATGCTAATTTTGAGTTAATTAGGCAAAATAAATTATGGGTGTAATCATTATGCTATGACATGAAGCAGTGATAATCCAGTACATAAAGCGTTGGACTACTGTGCCCATATACATGTACCCGACACTCACACGTTATGGCCCTAACCGCCAAAGAAATTAGACACATTTATGTGTGATTGTACAATTTTTTTACACTTAAAAAAAAATCTTGTGGGTCCGCAACTCACAAAATTCATGGCATGAAAAAGTTATAGTCACACCGCTTTGCAATGATCCATATTGAGGGAAAAAAAAATATGTATATATATATATATATGAGAAATGATATATCTATAACATTTTTATAATATTTTTATAACAAATCTTAATTGGCAGGTTGTTACTGGTTGTTATTGTTGGGGCAAAAAAATAATCTTAGTGTTAGTTTCAAAAAATATGTGCGCTTTGCAATGATCCATATTGAGGGAAAAAAAATGTATATATATATATATATGAGAAATGATATGTCTATAACATTTTTATAATATTTTTATAACAAATCTTAATTGGCAGGTTGTTACTAGTTGTTATTGTTGGGGTAAAAAAATAATCTTAGTGTTAGTTTTAAATTTGAACCAATAACAACTAACCACCTGTAATTTGTTGTAAAAATGTTGTAGCCGTAGCATCTCTCTCTCTCTCTATATATATATATATATAAATGATTCAATTATTATAAAAAATTATCCATGAAATTTAAAAATATTTTATTTTGTATTATGTATCCTTTTAATTTTTTTAATTTATTAATTTACTGTATTGAAAAAGAATTTATCACTTTTGTGGATAATTTTAAATACATCATTATTATATGTGCTTATTTTATTTTATTTTTATAAAAAGTCGGATTTTATAATTTGGATCGGTTTCTCTTCAAAAGAGCCTCCTTCTATGTAAAATCTCAATTTTAACATGTATCATTTTGTGTGATTGTAGTATTGTACACATTTTCCTCTAAAAAAATAAAAATAAAAGGCATGTGATGCTTAGGGGCTGTTTTGATTTATTATTTTTATAACTCATAACTCTGTTTTCATCACTCAAAACTCAAAATATGTGAGTCCCATGGTTGACAAGTGTGTTTGGCATCATAATTCAGTTTTTGTTTTCATTACTCAATTCTCTAATTTTTTAGTGATGAATTATGGAAATTGAAAACACATTTTAGGTGTTTTTAGTCTCATGACTCTGTTTTCAATTGCATTTTCGTAATTAAACATATACCAAGGGACCCACTAGCCGCACTTTTGACCACTCTTTTTTTCTCTTATTCTTTCTTCTCCACTCTCTTCTTTCTATCTTTCTCTTCCTTTCTGCTTCAGTCTGTTTTTTTTTTCCTTCCTTTCCGCCTTTCTCATCTCAGTTCATTCTTTCTTTTTCTTTTTCTTTTCTTTTCTTTCCCCCTTCTTTTTGCCTTTCTCATCTCAATTCGTTCTTTTCTCTTTTTTTTTTTTTTTCCCTTCCTTTTCGTCTTTCTCATATCAGACCCATAAAAAAAAAAAAAAAAAAAATCAAGAAACAGGGCTGAAGGGGTGGGTTGCTTGAATTGGTTTGAGTTTGGTGGGTTGCTTGAATCGGTTTGAGTTCAGTGTTGAAGGACGGTTTGAATTTCAGTCTTGAATTGGTGGGTTGCTTGCCGATTTGGGTGTGGGTTTTTTCTGGGTTTGGTGAGTGGTGGTGGTGAGTGGTGGAGGGCTTTCATACCACCACAAATCCGAATCGGTTCTATCTAGCATCTGTAAATAATTTGGGACATTTGACTATAATTATTGAATATAATTTTTGAAGTTGGCATACCGAAATTTATAGGTTTTTATTATAGATTATTTGGGCGCAAATTTGCTTCTCACCTAGGCAAAGTCTTTGGCAGAAAATTCACAAGCTAAGTAAGGGAGAGATCTGAAGAGTGTCTCGGTTTCGGCTAGGCTTCTTGGTGTCTGACGGGTTTCGACTGGGCTGGGGTTCTTTGAACAGGACACCTTTTCTTAAGCTGTGAAGAAATTAAACTCCAATTGTACCACTTGAGAGATGATGAGGAGGAGAAAAAGTAAAACAAATGGAGCAAATTTATTTTAGGTTAAGAGAGGTGGATGAGAGGAGTAAAGGAGGTTGTTGGAGTAATGGTTGAGAAGAGAGAAGAGGCTTGATTAGAGAAGAGAGAAGAAACACCGTTGTGAAGAGTCAGAAAGAAAGAAAGAATAAAAAATTAGAAAAAATAGAGGGGTCTGACACTCAGCTCAGATATGAGACCGACAAAAAGGTTGAAATATTTTGAGTGATATGAAGTGAAAATAGTTGCCAAATGGGTGTGTTTAGGAAATTGAGGTATTTTGAGTGATGAGTGATGAGTGACGAAAATTGAGTGAAGAGTGATGAGTGAGGAAAAAAAAAAATTCAAACAGGGCCATAGCATCCAAACAAGTAACGTTAGGGGAACAAAAATTTCAAAATATTTTTCACAATTCTTACAATTACTTGATAATATGGGATGGAGAACTACACATGAGGGAATAGTCATGTGTTCATAGAGTAAAAAAAAAAGGATAAATTGTTCTTGGAACAACAAGACTTTAACATGTTTCCATTACTAACACTGCTTTTATTAGCATCAACCACAACATATATGTAAATAAAAATTTCAAGTTTTGAAATTAACTCACAAATATAAATTTGTATTGATGAATAAGTAAGTATAATTCTATGTGGCAATTGAACTATGAGCTTTTTGGGATGGTTTGGCTCTTGCCCTCAATCTCAATATTTGGAAACTTTACATAGAACTTGATGCAAAATCAACTATTTGCCTTATTACATCTCATTATCCCATGATTGATGATTCTCACCCATGCAGTGCATTAATTTATGATTGTAAGTCCTTCCTCCAAAATTTTGTAGAAGTTCATATCAATCATATTTACAGCGAAGGGAATCATTGGGTGGATCTTTTGGCCAAAAAATGGAACCTTAGAGCGTTTGCAATGGTGAAGCTAAATTTTTTAGCTTTTTAGCATCTCAAAAACTCACTTTATCTATATTAACACACCACTTTATAACATACTCAACACCATTGGTTCTATTTTTTTTTAACACTTTGTTTAAATATTCTTTATTGATTTATTTTTATTCTTTCTTTATTCTTCATCCCTTTCTCTCTCTTCCTCTTTGTCTCTCTCTTTTTTTTTTTGAAGAAATAACAATTGGCAATAACAACCATCACGCACAACCCACGTCCAACAAAACCAGCTGTCATAACCCATGACCATAAACTCATTGTCCCAAAAAAAAATTCCATATCAAACCCACCAAAAACTACCACAACTATATATATATATATATAAACAACCACCACAAACCCACCAACCACACCACCATTGACAACCATCACATCATAACCCAACAACCCAAGTAAGCCAAAAACCACCACACAAACCCAATGACCCAATGACCCAACCACCATAGGCTGATCAATGGCCCACCACATCCACAACAACCCACGGCGTGACCCATCACCACAACTGCAACCTATAACTATATCAACACCACAACAACCCATAGCTTGATTGAAACCCATCCCAATCGCCACAAGCCGATCAGAGAGAGGAGAGAGGGTTGATAGAGAAAGTGAGAATTTTGAGATGAGAGAGAGTGTGGAGGTTTGAGACTTAGAGGAGGGAGAGAGAGAGAGAGAGAGAGAGGTTGTCATTGTCAGCAAGTTGTCAAATTTTATTAAATATGGCACCATCAATGTAGCACATTTTGTGGTTTGTGGTGCTAAAAATAGCATTTTAGCAATTTAACACATCATTGTGAGTGCTCTTAGTAGTGATTTGTTTGTTTTGTATTCAAATTTCCCTCCCTATATTTTATACAATTATTAGTTGATGCTTGGGGGTAGTATATACGCTATACATTGGCTTAATTTCTTTAATCTAGTTCCTCTTAACCAAAAAAAAAAAGTGTGTTTGGATTCACAAAGCACTAGAGTGCATTTGACATTAGCATATTTAGTTTTATTTATTTATTTATTGTTTATTTATGAGAGTATACTAAAATATACATGTATTTAAAGTGAGTAAAAATAGAAGTTTTAAAAAATTATACATAAAAACTAAAAATTAAAAATTTTATTTTAAATAAAAATAAACTAACTTTTAGCATTTTGTCTCATCTCAAAATAAACTAGGAAAATAATGAAGACAATAGAATAGCTGAAAAAAAATTGTCTTGAGTAATCAATGGCAGGAAACGACGACGTCTCATACAACATGATACTTCATTTGTATCTCATGAATAATCACGAACTGTCCCAGTCATTCCTTCATTTCCCGCACAGGCACAGGCACAGTAAAGTAATATTCTCAGCTGACTTTTCTATCTCTCTCGCACCAAAGCAAAACATACTCCTCTCTCTCTCTCTCTCTCTCTCTCTCTGATGCAGAAAAGAGAAAAAGAGAGGGAAATGTAGCACCGTCCTCCACAAACACCACCTGTCCTCTTTCCCCCCCCCCACACACACACACACAGTCCCCAAAAACCCTAAATTGACCCAAAAAAATGGAAATCCATAAATACCCTTCTCCCTCTCCTCTGTATGTACCCACCACCTCACAGTAACAGCTCACATACACATAAATTCTAAAAATTCCTCTCCAAGAAAGAAACATATAAACCAACCAACCAACCAACAAAATCATACAAAAAAAGAAAAGAAAAACCCACAAATTTCTCTCACTTTCGCTCTCAGATTCCATTATTCATTTCTTCTCTAAACCAACAGACCTAATTGGTACGTTTCTTTACTTCTCTTTGACTCTTTTTTTTTTTTTTTTTTTTTAACATTTTTGAAAGTATACAGAAAAAAGCAGCTCTTAATAAATCAACAATCAATCAATACCTTTGCTTCACATCTTAACCTTTGGGAGATTCAATCATGTTGAAATTAGGGTTAGGGTTAGGGTTTGTACTAGTTTCGTTTCTGGCTCTGGTGCAGACCGTTCTTGGAAAATATGTTAGTGGTAATGATAAGCGGTACTTGATTGCTTTTTTGGTTGTGATAATTTCGGTAATGTTGGGGTTTTATCGCGTATTCTTCAGCAGCTTACTGCACTATATGCTTCCCAGAAAGAGAGCCAGTGAAGGAGTGGTTGTAGAAGAAGAAGACAACACCAACAACAGCAGCAACTTTAACACCATCAAGAAGTGTGAGGGCGCTTCGGCTTTCAGCAAGAACAAGAAGCTTCGAATCGCCGAGGAAGACGCCGATTCGACCAGTAACAACAACAACAACAATCACAATCACAGTAGCGGCGGCATAGTTGTAGAACAAGAACAAGAGCAAGGAGAAGAAGGAGAAGAGATTCCAATCATGGGTTTGGGCAACGCGAATTCGCAGGATATCGATGAAGATCTCCATAGCCGGCAGCTCGCTGTGTATGGCCGCGAGACGATGAGGCGGCTTTTTGCTTCGAATGTTCTCGTCTCCGGGTTGCAGGGTCTTGGTGCTGAGATAGGTATATATCTACTTTCTATGTCTTTAATTAGATTTGAGCTCTGGTTGATTTTGATTTTTTTTATTTATTGCCTTTTCATTTCTTTGTATGGTGGTGGTGAAATCTTGTGGATTTAAGTGTGAGCTAAGTTAGGAAATTTGTTAAGCTCTAATGGATATTGGTTTTGAAGATTTGGTTTTCTTGTTCTGATTTTGTGTTGTGTTAATTAGATAATGGGGAAGTGAAACCTTGTGGTTTTTTGGTGTGTGCTAGATTATGACATATGTTTTGCAGTTTTTTAATATACATTTATGTATCAGTTTTATTGGTATCGTTTGGTCATTCTTTTCTGCGTTTGTTTCTTTGCTGTTGGACATTGTTATGTTGATTAAATATTTACTCCCTGAAAAGGTTACAGTTGAGAGAATTTTATGAGCTGAAAATGATGCAAAATGAGCCTATTAATGATCTGATACAAACTCCTGCGTGCACTGGATAGTTTAGTTTAGTTTTTGATAAGTAACTGAAGTTTTAGAATAAAGATGCAACCTCATGGTCGTATATTCACTGGATTTATAATCTTTTAATTGGGTAGTCTAGTGTCTTGCTCTATCTTTAATCTTTTTAAAAGGTTGATCAATAATTTCATACCTCTTTCTTTCCATGTCTATATATATGTGATTTGATTCTCATTCTTGCTGGTGTTGGGTTTATAATCTGTAATCTTGCTGCTGATCAAATCAATGTTATCTTTGCTTCCTGTAGCAAAGAACCTCATTCTTGCTGGTGTCAAGTCTGTGACCTTGCATGATGAAGGGACAGTGGAGTTGTGGGATTTGTCCAGTAATTTCATTTTCTCAGAGAATGATGTTGGTAAGAATAGGGCAGTTGCTTCTGTCCAAAAGCTGCAAGAGCTCAACAATGCTGTGGTCGTTCAGTCTTTAACAACAAAATTGACTAAGGAACGGCTTTCTGATTTCCAGGTACTTCCATCTCCATTTCTTTGCGTTCTCTCTTGATTTAATCAACTGTTTGCTTTTCAGATTTATGCAAGTTGTCAATTTTTCATATAAGATTGAATTTTGCATAATGTTTTCTTGCTTTTTGAAACATTTCTGTCATTTTTAAAATATAATTTAAATGTACATGATTTAGGGCAGGAAATAGATGAATATGTACATACCAACCTATATCTATCCACACACATATATGTACTATCTGGCTACTAAGACAAGGAATCATATAGATTGTATCCCAAGTCAAAATGCAGTATTAGATATCATCATGATGGTAGAGAAGCTGAATTTAATTTCAGATCTCAGTTTCATTGAAGGTACCTGTGTTCCTTTTTCTGAAACTATTTGGATTTTTATGCTTAAGTCATGTTCCGTTCAGGCTTAGCTGTGTAGGCTTAAAATTGTGATTTCACCTGTAATCCAAATGTATGATTATCAAAATTGCTTTCTATGAAGTTTGATGAACATTCATTGTTATATCTTGTTAGTTTATATATGTTTGAATATATGCATGTAGACGTGCATGCATGCAGGAATGTATAGCTGGAGGAGGGGATGGGAGTTTGGATGCAATAGATTGAACATTGTTAAAATACCTATGGATGTTATTTTTCTTGCTTCATCTTCAATAGTTACTCTCCTTGTCTCTTTTGGTGTCATGTTGGTTAAATTTGTGTCATGTTGCTGGATTTTGATCAGATTTTGTCTCTATGGTTAGGGTTTGAGGCTAAGTTGTTATTAAACAGAATCTATTTTCATAGTCATTCTGGTTCTACTTGTGTTTTTAAACCTATGGGATCATACATTGCTTAAATCTTGGATATTAATGGAGTCTGAATTTCCAGATCTTTACATAGGCCTTCTGTTATAAGCTCTACTTTGGTTTTCTTTTATTGCATACAAACTAGAAACTAACTAGCCAAATTAATATATGCTTGTTATAGAAGTTTCAATTGCTAATTCAGCAATTTTCTTGGTACAATAGTGTGTAAATTTCAAGAATCTATGTCAAGTTATTTTTTATAAGTAATAAGAAAATTTTATTGATAAAAGTAGAGGCATAAGCATCCATGACGTATACGAAAGAATTCCCGAATACAACCAAAGGAAGTCAATGAAGTCCATACAAGAAGAATAAAAACAGTCTCGAATCCACCCGACCTTAAGCTTTTTTTCTTTAGAACTTTATTGGATTGGCTGCCTGTTTTCCAAAACCCATCATCTTTTCATTTTTCTTGATTCTTGTAATTTTTATTCTTGATTGTTGACCCCCGTACACTCCGTGTACTAGGGTGTCCTTTTATATATATATATCAATAAAGGTTATTACTAAAAAAAAAAAAAAAAAAAAATCCACTCTTGAATCCAGTGGACCAATCTTAAGAGATCATAGAAAGACCTCAGCTCACCTACTCAAGTAGGCATCTCAACAATCCTAAAATTCCAATGATTTCTTTAGTAAAACTGCTTTTTGCTTTCCAAAGACTCCAAACAATTGTTTCTAACAAAAATACACATCAGCCACTTTTCAAGTTTTCACCTATTTAACTCCAGTTGTTTAATTAATTTAGAATGAAAACTTGTTCAGTGTCAATAAAAAGTTTGGTCTAATGCCTCTCTTTTGGTAAGCAGTTTGATTTGGTGTCATTTTGATGTAGTATCCTTAGGAACTCAGCACTAAATTAGATTTCTTTTTTTTGATAAGTAATAAGACTTTTATTCAACAAGAAGAACGCAAACAGCCATTACAGGTGTTCATGATGGTGAACACAAAAAACAGCAAACAAAAACAACTAAAAACAGAATAAGAGAAGCAACTTAAGAGGCACTACTAAGGGTAGAAAAGAACTCCAAAGTAGAAGAACAGTTTGAAAAACCCCAACACTTAGCCCATTCAAAAAGAGTATTTCGGCTGATCGCTTGTAACTGATCAAGCGTTCTCTCCAAACTCTCAAAAGAGCGCCGGTTTCTTTCCAACCAAACAACCCACATCAAACAACCAGGAACCATATTCCATACATCGGAAGCATATTTTCCAACCAATTACTCCAACAAGACACCAAACTCACCACAGAACCTGGCATAACCCATTGAATCCCAAAGCTTGTAACATTTGCACCCACAAAGCATAAGCTACCGGACAATGAATGAGAAGATGGTCCACAGATTCCGCTGAACAGCAGCACATACAGCACCTATTCACCAAAGGGAGGCCCCGGATATTATCCAAGGTAAGGATCCGGCCATGTGCTGCGGTCCACAAGAAGAAAGCCACCCTCTTAGGCACCTTGACTTTCCAAATCCCCTTCCAAGGGAAGTAGGCAGTATCTGTACCCCTGATCTTATGATAAAAGGACCGAGTATCAAACTTACCATTCCTATTAAGACACCAATGAGGTCTATCCCACCCAAAACCTCGTGGGATCCGAGACTGAATGAGTTCTAGGAAGGAGAAGGCAGCCTCAAATTCCCTCTCATGAAAATTCCTATAAAATCTCACATTCCAACATCTACTACTTCCATCCTCTTGATGCTCCAACAAATCAGAAATATAGGCTTCCTTGTCACTAGAACACGCAAATAACTGAGGATAGAGCATTTTAAGAGTGAAATCCCCAACCCACCTATCGTGCCAAAAACGAATACGGGAACCATCACCCACCACAAAAACTAAGTGTTTGGAGAACCTCGCCCAACCGACATTAATACCACGCCAAAGGCCGCACCCGTGTGCCCTTCTACAATCTTTAGTATTCCACCCCCCTTGATCCTCGCCATATTTGTACTAAATTAGATTTCTTGATGAGATCTTGAAGAATTTTTGAATAGGGTTTGATATTTAAGGATTTAGGTGAATAAAAGATTGGATCTTGAATATGTTTTGTGACTTGGTATAAAAACAGTAAGTAGAATGCAAAATAAAGAAAGATAAGCAATAGGCAATCACACCTAGGTTTTCCTCCTAAGCAATCACACTTGTGTAGCAATCACACCCTCAAAGCTTAAAAAAAGCTGTTGGAATTTTATTAAAATCAATCTCACTATCCTTTATTAAATACATAAAGAGGGTAGGTTACCTTTTAAAACCCTATAGTTTAGGGGGTGTAACAAATTAAATGTTATAGTTTCAAAATTAACAAATTAAACCTTGAAATTCCTGAGTAACAAATTAAACCTTATAGTTTCTAAAGCTACAAATTAAAACCTAAAGTTTCTAAAAGTAACAAATTAAAACCCTGCATTGGGTTTGGAATTAATATGGGCTGAAGGTTTAATTTGTTACTTTTGAAATTATGGGTTTTAATTTGTTAACTTTTTTAAAACATAGGTTTTAATTTGGTATTTATGAAATTTCAGGGTTTAATATGTTACACCCTTAAACTATAGGGTTTAAAATGTAATTTTCCTTAAACTCTTTTATAGGCTATTGCCAATACTCCTAGAAAGACCAGGACTCCTAAATTAGCTTTTCTTAGAAAGCCTTGGATTCCTAATTTTAAATTAGGACAAAACTTATATACAGTTCCTTAGAACTTTTATACAGTTCCTTAGGTGCAATATATTATGTTCAACAATTAAATTCAAACACATGACTAGACTAAATTTAATTCAACAAGATAATATTGTTTGTGTGTGCTGTGTTAGTCAATGCTAGCAAGTGTTTGAAATTTGTTCGGGAACTTAATGTACTTCACCTTAGGAACTCTACCTAAGTTTTACCCTTTAAATAACATGTACTTAACAACTTTAGATTATTTCTTATATAAGAAATAAGAACTTTAGGTTATTGAGTCTTGGGAACTTTTCTAGTAAAACTTAATCAAAAACGAAAAGCAGCTTTCTAGACTAAAAAACTTAATACTAAGACTCAATAATAATTAAAGTAACCTATGAAAGGTGCCAAGAAAGCCCTGCATCAACTCTACACACAATTCTCTTGTTACAATATTAGGGATGTTGCTAACTAATGTAGAGTTAGCAACATCCCTAATATTGTAAGAAGAGAATGGTGTTTCATCATAACTATCTGGACACCAGAATATAGTTTTACTTGTCTTCTACTATGAACAAGTTATTTGCCACACCCCCATCCCTTCCTGAAAAAGAAATGAAAATGGGATTTGTTTGTTTAAAGCATGAAGAAGGGTATGAGATGATAGCAGCAGTGTAGGAAGCAGCACTTGGTTGTAGTTGCATTTAAGTTATGAAAGTGATGTACTTATATAAAAATAAAAGTAATGCTAGTGATGTTTTAGGGTGACCTCAATTCACTTTCAGCAGTTTCAAATATTGGTTCTTTTGTTTGTTTATTTTTAAAGTTACATAAGCTAATCTTGTTTTGTATGAAATGTTGTGTTTGCTTGCTCTCTCTCTCAAACAGGCGTGTTTGTATCCTTCTTTTTGAAATGTATATGCATGTGTTGATTCCCTGTTGGTGCAGGCTGTTGTCTTTACTGATGTCAATTTTGAGAAAGCCATTGAGTTCAATGATTACTGTCGTATTCATCAGCCTCCTATTGCATTTATCAAAACTGAAGTCAGAGGCCTTTTTGGTTCTGTGTTTTGTGACTTTGGACCTGAGTTCACTGTTGTTGACATTGATGGAGAGGAACCACACACGGGTATAATTGCATCAATCAGCAATGACAACCCTGCGTTAGTATCCTGTGTTGATGATGAAAGGCTTGAGTTCCAGGATGGGGATCTTGTTGTATTCTCTGAAGTTCACGGAATGACAGAATTGAATGACGGGAAACCAAGGAAGATTAAAAGTTCCAGGGCTTATTCATTTACTCTTGAGGAGGATACCACAAATTATGGAGCCTATGTGAAGGGTGGTATTGTCACACAGGTGAAACAGCCCAAAGTGTTGAAATTTAAGCCATTGAGAGAAGCACTAGCTGATCCTGGTGATTTTCTTCTTAGTGATTTCTCTAAGTTTGATCGCCCACCTCTTCTGCACTTGGCATTCCAAGCGCTGGATAAGTTTGTCTCTGAGTTGGGACGCTTCCCTGTTGCTGGTTCTGAAGAGGATGCTCAGAAGCTTATATCTGTTGCCAGTGGCATCAATGAGAGTTTGGGGGATGGGAGAGTGGAAGATATCAATCCAAAACTTTTGAGGCACTTTGCCTTTGGTGCAAAGGCGGTACTGAATCCCATGGCTGCAATGTTTGGTGGTATTGTGGGACAAGAGGTTGTGAAAGCATGTTCGGGGAAGTTCCATCCACTTTATCAGGTTAGTGCACATTCTTCTTTATCATGTTATGGGAGAGTTGGAATATTGATTTCTTTTTACTTTGAATGGTTGAGCTCTCTATAGTCTATATTGCCTGAAGGCGCCTCTCTATAAGGCCTCTAACCTAGGCTCCTATAAGTTTCCTTGCTTATGTTATTTGCAACAAGATCTTGACTGCTTTTGAGATGTACTTATCAAAACAAGATCTTGACTGCTTTTGTGTGATGAGAGAGTTTACATCTTACCTTGAATGCTGGTTCTCACAACTTAATTTTGTTTTACTTATTCCTGCAGTTCTTCTACTTCGACTCAGTGGAGTCACTTCCTACAGAGCCACTGGATTCAAGTGATTTCAGACCAAGAAATAGCCGTTATGATGCTCAGATTTCTGTCTTTGGGTCTAAGCTTCAGAAGAAACTGGAGGATGCTCAAGTTTTCATTGTTGGATCTGGTGCACTAGGCTGTGAATTCTTAAAAAATGTAGCCTTGATGGGAGTTTCATGTGGTGATCAGGGAAAGCTAACAATTACTGATGATGATGTAATTGAGAAGAGTAACCTCAGTAGGCAGTTCCTCTTCCGTGATTGGAACATTGGTCAGGCCAAATCCACTGTTGCTGCTTCTGCTACTGCATTAATAAACCCTCGACTAAACATTGAAGCTTTGCAGAATCGAGTTGGCCCTGAAACTGAAAATGTATTTGACGATACCTTTTGGGAGAATTTGAATGTTGTTATTAATGCTTTAGACAATGTGAATGCCAGATTGTACGTTGACCAGAGATGCTTATACTTCCAGAAGCCACTTCTTGAATCAGGAACTCTTGGTGCCAAATGCAACACTCAGATGGTCATTCCTCATCTCACAGAAAACTATGGTGCCTCGAGAGACCCACCTGAGAAACAAGCGCCTATGTGCACTGTACACTCATTTCCACACAACATTGATCACTGCTTGACTTGGGCTCGATCTGAGTTTGAGGGTTTACTTGAGAAAACACCAGCTGAAGTGAATGCATATTTGTCCAACCCGAGTGAATATAGTACTGCAATGATGAATGCAGGCGATGCTCAGGCTAGGGATAACTTGGAGCGAGTACTGGAGTGCCTTGATAAAGAAAGATGCGAGATATTCCAAGATTGCATTACCTGGGCTCGTTTGAAGTACTTTCCTTGACACTTATTCTTTACCAACCCCTTCCCCACTGTTTCCCTATCAAAAACAATTATAATGGCTTTTATTTTCTTCCTCAAGAGTTCCTGATATCATCTTTTTATTTACTCAGGTTTGAAGATTATTTTGTTAACCGTGTGAAGCAGTTGATTTATACGTTCCCTGAGGATGCTGCCACCAGTACTGGGGCTCCTTTCTGGTCAGCCCCCAAGAGATTCCCTCATCCACTGCAATTCTCATCTGCTGATCCTGGTCACCTCCATTTTGTTATGGCAGCAGCCATTCTACGTGCAGAGACATTTGGAATCCCAATTCCTGACTGGGTCAAGAATCCTAAGAAGTTGGCTGAAGCTGTTGATAAAGTGATGGTCCCAGATTTTGAGCCCAAGAAAGATGCGAAAATTGTAACCGATGAGAAGGCTACCAGTATCTCTACTGCCTCAGTAGATGATTCAGCTGTCATTGCTGATTTAATTAATAAGTTAGAGCAGTGTCGGAAGAACCTGCCATCAGGGTTCAGGATGAAACCAATTCAATTCGAGAAGGTATATCTTTCTGTGCCTATTGCCTTTATTCATTCGTTTTCTGGAACTGTTTCCATGCTTGTCTATAGTTTTAACTTTTAACTTTTAACCTTTAATTATGCTAATGTGCTTGTATGGCTTATGATTTAGTAGATAATATTTGGAAAGTTATCTTCATATGAACCTGTGGTAAGACCATAGTTGGAAAGTTACTCTTCATATGCCAATGATAAGAGTGGGCTTAAAAAACAGTAGGATGTGCCATTTTTATACATTAATAATTTCTCTACCCTTTCAAGTTCCTTTTGTAAAATTCCAGATTCTAAATATTATTTCTGCTAGAAAAAGTTTTGAATCAACTTTCTGATTTTCATAAAATATGTCCCATAAATGTGCAGGATGATGATACTAACTTCCATATGGACATGATAGCTGGCCTTGCCAATATGAGGGCACGAAATTACAGCATTCCTGAAGTTGACAAGCTGAAAGCCAAGTTTATTGCTGGAAGGATCATTCCTGCAATTGCAACAACCACTGCTATGGCCACAGGTCTTGTCTGCCTGGAGCTCTACAAGGTTTTGGATGGAGGGCACAAATTGGAGGACTATCGTAACACATTTGCTAACCTTGCACTGCCTCTGTTCTCCATGGCTGAGCCAGTTCCACCCAAGGTCATCAAGCATCAGAACTTGAGTTGGACTGTTTGGGACAGGTGGATCCTGAAAGGCAATCCTACTCTGAGGGAACTTTTGCAGTGGCTCAAGGAGAAAGGGCTGAATGCTTATAGCATTTCATGCGGAAGTTGCCTGCTCTATAACAGTATGTTCCCTCGTCACAAAGACCGAATGGACAAGAAAATGGTGGATTTGGCCAGGGAAGTGGCCAAAGTGGAATTGCCTCAATACCGTCGCCATTTGGATGTTGTTGTGGCATGCGAAGATGAAGAGGACAATGATATTGACATCCCTCAAGTATCCATTTACTACCGTTAGGTTGTCTCCAATCCTCATAGGATTGTGATTTTAGGATGAGAAAACTCTATTTTCACAGCTGTCTTTGACTTTACTGTCAAATTTAACAATTAGTACACCTCAAATGGATGGATATTTTCAAAACAGTTCACATTTTCATATATAAATTTGGAAGTAACTTTGATTCCATGTATCTTATTATTCTCTATTTGCTTGATTTAATCCTGTGATGTGTTCTAATATTACCTCGTATGTAATGTAAGCCTGCTTCCGTTTCACCAAATTACTTTTACCATAATTGATTATTTTTACTCCCACGTGTGTTTTGTGATTCTTTGTGGTAGTGTGCCTGATTTTGTTCTTGGCAGATGACGATTCTGTAAGTACTATTACCATGACAACTTCCTGGTTTGTTCTTTGCAAGGGCAATTTATAACGGGAAATAAGTGGGGTTTCCGGTTACCTAGGGTGCAAGAAATCACCAATCAATCGCTGTGACCGATTGAATCTGATGGTTTTGGTTGGTTCAATCCGGATTAAGATCCCATGAGGTATTGCACAGTGAATCTAATGGTTTTTTACTTTTTGACTTATTATTATTAATGAAGCGTAAGTTCGTCAGTTAAGTAAGTTCGTCGGTAGAGTTATACTGATGAAGCGTAAGCTCGTTAGTTGAGTTGGTCAGATGGAAGCAATCCTCAGCTTGTATGAATGTACTCTCAAAGGTGGTCACGGGTGTGGTGCCTGCCACAATGCCTTTGATGCCAAAGTCAGTATAAGAAGCTCTCTTGAAAATAAACAATGTAATTGAACAGAATGAAAGAGATCTCTTAGTGTCTATGTGTGTATGTACCTTGTACTTGGCAATGTGTGGGCTTTATTTATGCTTTCATAGCTTCTAGCTGTGGGGTAGTTATGGAGGTCTTAATACTCTTCTTGGTAACGTTTGGTGCTGTGTAATGTGGCTTTAATGTGCTTCAACGGTTCATACAGTTGGCCTTGTAACCGTTCTGGGTGTAATTGTGCTGCATTGAATGGCCTTCCTGCCTTCGTCAATGATGTGGGTATTAATTTGCTCGTCCAGGGATATCCTCGTCGGTATCATGGTCGTCGTCTTCAGTAAATGAGTTCATCAGTCCCGTCAGATGTCCCCCGATTCTGTGATCGTCGTGACTTGTAATGGCGACCGTAGAATGTGAAAAGTTTTGGGCTGTAAATAACTCCAATTCGTGTGACCATTGAGTTTCCTGCTAGTTTTCAGTTTTCTGAGCCTTTGTTTCTAAACTTCTCCCCTTCTATTCGTCAGTACCTTTTGTCTATAACTTCGTCAGTACCTTTTGTGACTTACACCCTTTTAAGTCATTTTTGACTTAGCCATTTTTGGCTTTTGTGACTTACACCCTTTTAAGGATTTTGTCATCGTCAGTCACTTACATTCGTCGAGGCGAAATCTTGTTACTTAGCCATTTTTGGCTTTTGTGACTTACACCATTTTAAGGATCTTGTCATTGTTAGTAACTTACATCCGTCGAGACGGAATCTTGTTGCTTAGCCATTTTTGGCTTTTGTGACTTACACCTTTTTAGGGATCTTGTCATCGTCGGTAACTTACATTTGTCGAGGCGGAATTTTGTTACTTAGCCATTTTTGAGACTTGTAGCTGCTCAGACCTGTTTGTTATGGAGGCATTAGCTGAATAATTCATTTATTAATTTCAATGACGAATACATTTTCTGTTACATCTATTGGTGGTATTTCTTCAAGTGCTCGATGTTCCATGGCCTCGGGAGCCTCTGTCCGTCTAGGGTTTCTAGATGATAGCTACCTTGTCTGGAGTAGTGGGTGACTCGATAAGGTCCTTCCCATGTGGGCTTACAGAACCACAGCGAGAACCTCGACAAGAGAAACCCCCTTTAGACTCACCTTCGTCACTGAATCGACGATCTGGGCGGTCCCTTTTTTGTCCTCTATGTTTGTCCTCCTTCCTTTCCTTGTTCCCTGGTTTTTCCACGTCCCTTATGGTAGCCAGTGCTTCTTCTGCGTTCATGTATTTCTGTGCTTTCAGGAGCATCTTCGCCATCGTTTTTGGAGGATTTTTTGCGAGTGAAGAAATGAACTCCCTGGATCGCATTCCCGCTTTGAAGGTCGTCAACTGCACCTTATCATCAGCTTCGTCCACCTCTAGGGTTCTCTAAGTGAAGCGTTTCACATAGGACCTCAAGGTTTCTTTCTCTCCTTGTTTGATGGTGAGTAAATGATCCGTCGGCCTCTTAGGATGTTGTCCTCCAATGAAATGATGTAAAAAGGCGCTGCTCAGCTGTTCGAAGTTATCGATGGACGATGTTGGCAACTTGGTGAACCATTCCCTCGCTGCTCCTTTGAAAGTGGTGGGGAAAGAATGGCATATTATCTTGTCAGGGGACTGTTGAAGGCCCAGTGTCGTCTTGAAGGTGTTGAGGTGGTCCTGGGGATCCTTGAGCCCGTCAAACAACTCAAGTTGTGGCAGCCGAAACTTCGAAAGTATTGGGCATCCCAGGACTGCTGCTGTGAAAGGCGAGTCTGTTGCCCTCACCATTCTGCCCACGCTCTGGTCTATCTTCTCTGTGATGGCATTTTTCAACTCGTCCATCTCCTTCCTCATCTCTTGAAGAAGTTCTGAATTCTGTTCTGCCGGAGTAATGGGTTTTCGATGGTCATTCCTTCTATGGCTATTTCCCTCGTCCTCTACGTTGTTTTTGGATCGATTCTCCTCCTGTTGAAGCCGTAGCTTCATTTCCTAATTTTGCCTAGTAAGTTCTTCAACGGCAGCCACAAGAGCTTGGACTGGCTGCGGAATCTTGATTGGAATCCATTTGAATACTGAAGTTGATGGAAGCAGCGTTTTCGAATATGAAAATGAAAACATCACGTTCCCACAAACGACGCCAAACTGATGAAGTGTAAGTTCGTCAGTCAAGTAAGTTCGTCAGTAGAGTAAGTTTGTCGATAGAGTTATACTGATGAAGCGTAAGCTCGTCAGTCGAGTTGGTCAGATGGAAGCAATCCTCAGCCTGTATGAACGAACTCTCAAAAGTGGTCACCGGTGTGGTGCCTGCCACAATGCCTCCGATGCCAAAGTCAGTATAAGAAGCTCTCTTGGGAATAAACAATGTAATTGAACAGAATAAAAGAGATCTCTTAGTGTCTATGTGTGTATGTACCTTGTACTTGGCAATGTGTGAGCTTTATATATGCTTTCATAGCTTCTAGCCGTTAGGGTAGTTATGGAGGTCTTAATGCTCCTCTTGGTAACATTTGGTGCTGTGTAATGTGGCTTTAATGTGCTCCAACAGTTCATACAGTTGGCCTTGTAATTGTTCTGGGTGTGATTGTGTTGCATTGAATGACCTTCCTGCCTTCGTCAATGACGTGGATATTAATTTGCTCATCCAGGGATATCCTCGTCAGTATCATGGTCGTTGTCTTCGGTAAATGAGTTCGTCAGTCCCGTCAATTATTATTACTTTTTAAAATTTTATTCAAGGGTGTAGGTATAAAGCTACAAAAACAACTTTCAAATCTAAACCCTTCAAAACTATTGCACCATGCAATACCAATGTGGTATTACATGGGATCTCAATATGTTCAAATCCTGTTTGGGATTAATTGGTGGTTTTTTTTTTCCCCAGCGTTTCGTTCACTATAGATGTGGTGATTTTGAAAATCAAAATCGATTTATTTATTTTTAAGTTATACCTCTCTTTCTCATATCTCATATTTAGTAACGGTGCCATTGAGATCCTCTTTCTTTCAATTATTAGTTGCACCCCTTTCTAATTGTTAGATTGACAGTTGTCCTTCCTTGATTAAATTGAACTGAATTGTTGTAGGGGTTTTCGGTATTGTGCTGTGCTTGCCATTGCTCTATTGGCATTGATAGGATTGTAAATAAGTTGAGTCGAGTATTAAAAGTTTAGGATTAATTATTAATTTTATTTCAAACACGAGTTGAGTTCAAACACATTGAATAAGATTATATGTTTAAGCTTAGTTTACTTTTTTATCGAATAATTTTGAACTTGTTTTTTTTTTTTTTTTTTTTTTTTTTTTTTTTTTCTGTATATAAAAAAACTAAGATTAAAATCTTTTAGCCCTTCACAAATCTATGCTAATAATTATAACTAAATTGTAGTTGAAACTATATTATTTGAGTTAATTAAATGGGACAATTTAAGCCCACTTGTGGTTTGGTCCAAAATTACTTTATCTACCTGTATTTTGAAAAGCATCACTTAACTCACCTGAGGTAAGGTTCATCTGTATTTTGTAACCCACCTCACCCTCTGTTGTTAGAAAAACACCTTTTAACCCCAAAACATAACATAACACGAATCAAAATATGCTCTTTGAAAATCTTTTCGCGAGAGTGACCATTCGTGTTCTTCTCTCTTGAATCTTTGTTGATTGAAGTTGTTGGGCTTGAAATTTTCAAATTTAGTGAATATCGAAGCTAGGGCTTGCAGTTTTAGCAAAGAAAAACAAGATTCTTGAAGAACATTTCTCTGGACCCACGCATAGGTTCTTAGGGTTTTTTTTTTTTTTCCTCTGCAAATTTTGTGAATTTTACATGGTTAAATTTGTGCATTTCTTTATTTATATGTAGAACTAATTAGGAAGTTTAGAAAATACTATTTTGACTGTCTCTAAATGTGTATACCTGACAATATTAAAAGTACTTTTTGATGATTATGGTCATTTGTGTACTATGGTTTGTGTGGTCCCTAGGAATTTGTTGGGAAAATGTGTTTGCATGTGCTATATGTGGTCCCTTATCTTTGTGTCGTCTCCCAAAAACAAAATAAATACTATTAAAATGCACTTTATGTATATGTCTGTTGGTCTTGTTGTCTTTATCTATTTGTTTGTATGTAAACAATCTCATTATTTTGTTTGTAGATGGATGATTTCACATTTGATTTTGTAGTTAATGTTGAGGGATGTTTTGTGCGGAACCCAGACCTATAATATGTGAGTGGGATTGTACATAGATTGTTAGAAGTTGACCCTGATAGATTAAATTACTTTGAAATACAAGATATATGTTTTGAGGTTGGGGCTCTTAGAAGCAGTAGGTATCAGTATTCAATTCCTAGAGGCGATTTAGAGCATGGATTAAGGCTCATAACTTTAGATGATGATGTGTTGTACATGTGTGCAATTCATAGGGAATGGCCAACCAACACAATTACACTCTATGTGGACATTGATTTGATGCCACTTGCTGTTGAACTTCCTGATCATCATATTCAAGGAGGCAGGTGTAGCTGCAGATGGGAGGTTAGGGATAGCTGCTATTGAAGGTGGGGGGGTAGCTGTTGTTGATGGAGGGGGAGGGGCAGTTGATGTTAAAGGAGAAGGTGTAGTTGTTGATGGAAGGGTTCCTGTAGCTGTTGATGGAGAGGTAAGGGTGGCTTATAACACTTTGGAAAGTGCTGATGGTGAAGGCATAGTGGATGAAGAAGAAGATGAAGAACATGATGAAGTGGTGCTTCAGAAGTTGAAGATTAGAGTGGTTTAGAAGTTGAAGATCAAAATGGATTAGGTGGTGTGGATTATGATTGGATATATGAAGGCTTAGAGGGGGAGGACTTTGGTGATGACATTTTTGTAGATACAACCACTATTCCACTAGAGTCAAGTAATGCACCTTATGTAGTCCCACAGTCAAGTGATACACCCTGTACAACCCTACATAATAATGAATGGATTAAGCCAGTTGGTGTGGATGATACTGAGTGGATTGATGACTTGGTAAGCATGGATGGGTTTGATGATGAGCAGGTATCTAAGCGGCTACAGTTTAATGCTAAGAGTGACATGAGAAATGTTGTATTGAAGAAGGAGATGAAGTTTGTTAATGCAAAGGTGTTTAGAGCTACTTTGAGGGAGTATGCCAAAAAAAAAAAAAAAAAAAATCCTTGTTGATATCAAATTAAAGTTGAATGAAAGGACAAAAATTTCTGTTCATTACAAGAATGAGTGTGGGTGGAGATGTTATGCATCGATGATAAGTGGAGAGTTGACATTTCAGATAAAGACATTAACTGCTGATTGTACTTGCCCTAAATCATTTAAAAACAGCCAAGCGACATCAACTAATGCTGCAAAGAAGTTCCTGGAGGATTTTGGTAAAAATCCAAATTGGGAGGTGTCTAGTGCGCTCAACCAAGTTATGTGGAATATATCTGTAAACCTAAGTGTTAACCAAGTGTATAGGTCAAAGAGGAAAGCCAAGGATTTGATTAATGGAGATGAGCAACTGCAGTATAGTTTCCTTAGAGACTATGCACAAATGATAACTACTACAGATGTTGGAAGTAAGGTTATATTACATACATAAATGAATGATGAGAATTCCCAGCCAAAATTTAAGAGGATGTATGTTAGGTACAATGCTCAGAAGGTAGGGTTTTTAGGTGGCTGTAGGTCATTTATTGGCTTGGATGGTTGTCACTTAAAGGGAAGATTTGGTGGACAATTGCTATCTGTCACTGCTAAGGATACAAATGATAACATATTTCCAGTTGTCATGGCTATTGTGGAACAGGTAAACAAGGACTCGTGGATTTGGTTTTTAGAGTTGTTTGCTAATGATATTGGGAGGCCAGAGGAGCTTCAGTTGGTCTTTATTTCTGATAGGCAGAAGGTATGAAACTGTACCTGAGTCCACACATGGTTAACATAGTTGGTTAGTTGCACTAATATTTTTTGTTTGTTTGTTTACCAGAGACTTATACTTGCAATGGAGACATTATTCCCAACTGTGGAGCATAGATATTGTGTGAAGCACATACACAACAATTTCAAAGTTAACCACAAGGGATTAGGATTGAAGGATGCACTGAGGAGATGTGCTACTACCACAATTGTTAGGGGATTTGAGAGAGGTATGCAATATATGAAAGAATTGGATGAAGAGGCATGACAGTACCTTGCAGACATTGAACCTACCCAATGGACAATGTCACACTTTACTTCTAGGGCCTTAACAGATTGTTTGGTCAATAATTTGAGTAAATCTTTTAATTCCATGATTTTGAAGTCTAGGGACAACCCTATACTGGCAATGTTGGAGTGGCTTAGAGTTAGGATTATAACTAGACTTTACACCAAAAGGAAGAGCATAAAGAGTTATGCTAGAAAGTTGTGTCCAAACATACAAGATAAGTTGAAGAAATTGAAGGTTGAGTGTAAGTCATTTAGTGCTACACTAGCTTGCAAGTTCATGTATGAGGTGGACAATCAGAGGGAGAGACGTAGTTGATTTAATAAATAGGACATGTAGTTGTAGGTTATGAGATTTAAATGGAATTCGATACAAACATAGAATAACAGCAATTTATAAGAACATTGAGGCACCAAAAGATTACACCCATCCATGCTACCTCAAGCAAACTTACATGGAGATTTACAAGGAAATGCTTCCTCCTATGCCTTGCCCTTTAGAATGGGCTATGATTGGACACATATATATATCACTACGTAGGCCACCCAAGCAAAGAAAGAGGGTTGTCGATGAACCTAGGAACCCTTACAGAGCGTCTATACAAAATAGACCAGAAATGTGAAAAATGTAAAAAGGAAGGGCATAATGCAAGAGGGTGTAAGGTTGACATCATTAGCGAGACACCATGGGAGAGGAGGTAGAAACTTCAAAAACAAAAAGCTGTAAGTTATGTACTATGTAATAAAAAAATGGTTTCATCACATACATCAGTAACATATATTTGAAAATGGTTTTGATTGTAGGCAAGTGGAGGGGTTCTCGCTATTAGGACCAGCTCTAGATCTACTTCTTAGACCACTTCACAGCCTCCTTCTCAGCTTGCTTCTCAACTACCTTCTCAACCACCTGCTTAGTCTTACAACATGAGATCTGTCATTCAGCCTTCACCATCACAACAAATAAATCAAGCTTTAGCCAAACCATCTAATAGTAGAGCAGGATGGTTCTCTTCCACTAAGCTAGAATTTCACACACTTAAGGAGACATGGGATACTAGACCAACTTCTTCACAGAATTGAGTTGAGTTGTTTAGTTCATAAATGGTGGAGCAAATAGGATTCTTTTTTAACAACTAGATTTATTTTTTCTTTTGTAGCTTCACATGCAAATAGGAGCACTGGTGGTGTGAGAACTAGAGGATAAAGTGGTGCACAAAGGCCACCAAAAATAAAGTTAGTTGGTGGAAAGAGTACACATGCCAACACTAGAAGTAAAGGCAAGGGTAGGAAACGAAGTAATGGCCTCAACACTAGTTCTTGAATGTGCAAATAATGGGGACAAGATGTTAGGCTTTTTGTAATTTTATATTAATGTTAAATTGACCAATGGTCAAAAACAGACAATTTGTTTTAGGGAATTGGTAGATACCAATATGCACCGAGAATGTGCATTTTGTAATCAGTTATAAATTGTTATGGTACAATAAACTTCGTGTTGTTACTATGGTATGGCTGTTATGGTATAATTATATGGAAGTTATTATTATGGTATGGAAATTTAAGTTGTTATTATGGTATGAACAGATTATTTTGACACACAATTGACCAACACTTCTTTTATTGACACATCAAAACATTACATTAGTAGGCAAGTGTTATTACATTGCAAATTCATTAACACCATTTCCATATCTAATTCTATTAACTAATTAACTACTTCAAGAAAACCTCAGTCTCTTCACTCCAAAGAACTCAACTGAGCCAAAACACAACAACAACATGACAATAACAAAAAAGAGCCATGACAAAATTAATGCAATCTTGCACATCCTCTCCTTCTCTTGAGCAGTCATGGATTTTTCCTTAGTTTTTACAAAGACAATACGAACCTTTCTCTCTCTCTTCTTGGCTTTGGCTTCCTCTTCTAGGGCTTTTTCTGCCATTTGCCTTGCTACATCCGCCATTTCCCAAGCTGCCCTTTCCCTGTCATTGGCAAGTTGGACAACACTCTAAAGCCTAAATATCCTTTCAAGAAACAAAGGTGTAGTTTCATTCCCACAACTACAGGTTGGGTTATCCACCCAAACAAAGAAATGACACTTTGGACCAACCTTATAACGGCTACAACCCAAGAATCTCCTTCCAAAATTATACAAACTCAAACTTGTTCTCAAAACGCACGTCTGCTCATTGCACATATGTCCACTCGAACCTAAGTAATTACCACTTGATGAAGACATAGAAAAAAATGCACATCCTGGGTAGTTCAAATTGAAAAATTGTACAAATGGACCATTTCAAACAGTAAGTAGAAATTTGAACAAAATCTGAAACCCTAAAAGAAGAACAAACACACATACCTTGTTTTTCTTTATCGAAATTGCAAGCCCTAACTTCGATATTCACTAAATTTGAAAACATCAAGCCCAGTGACTTCAATTAGCGAAGATTCGAGAGAGAAGAACACGAATGATCAATCTCGCAAAAAGATTTTCAAAGAGCCTGTTTTGATTAATGTTATGTTATGTTTTGGGTTTAAAAGGTTTTTTTCTAACGTAAAGGGTGAGGTGGGTTAAGGAATACAAATGGACTTTACCTTAGGTAGGTTAAGTGATACTTTTCAAAACACGGGTCTGCAAAGTGATTTTGGGCCAAACCACAGGTGGAATTAGTGTAATTACCCATAATTAAATAAAATGAATTCATTTATGGATTTATAAAAATTAGATTCATCAACCTTGTGTTATTAAAAATTATATAAAATATATATAATTTTTACCACGAACGAACTAGTTATATTATCAAAAAATTAGAAAGAATAATTTGATTTCATATGAACTATTTTATATTATCATAAGAGCCTTTAGTACTCTCAGAGTTGTCTTTTTCCTTTATGTTTTATCTCTATCCCATGATTCTCATCAATGTAGGAACCATCTTATTAGGAATATTATATAAAAAAAAAAAGTTCAATTATTATTGATATATAATGGCTATAGTATATGGATTATTTTTCCTCTCAATTCTCCTAACAAGTCACATACACATTGTTCTATCTCAAACAATGTATACATGGTCTGTTTAGCTTTGATCTGTTTTACCCCACTAACCAATTTGATATTAGTAGGTGGGGATGACAATGGGTTGAGTTTTGTAGATTTTCCAATCCGATCCGACCTTAGTTATAAGGGTTTGAAATTTCTTTATTGGTTTGGGGAAGGTTTGCATTCAAATTTCAAAACTTGTTAGTATTTGGGAAGGGTTTGGGTTTTACACTTAGGTAGTATCTTTATTTGTTTTTCTTTTTTAGATAATATACCAGGTTCTAAAACCCTACCTAATTATGCATTTAAATTATTAAAACACCTATATTATTAATTTTATTTACACAAATGTGGGGCCTATGAGCCTGACAGCCTCGGCCCATCACGAAACAGGCCCAAGGCCCAGGCCGAGGAGCATAGGCCATTTTTTGTTGTTGTTGTCGGGCTAAATTGGGGGAAGCCTCTTTTCCCAATCCACACCGAGGACCACCTCATCCTCGGCCTGACGAGGGGGATTTTAGGGAGAGACTAACCCCAAAGTAAGCTGTCATTCTCACATTTAATGCATTCAACTAACTCCCCCTGGCCGCATTAATGGGGAGGTAACCCCTTGGCAGGATAACGTTGATCAGAGTGAACCACTTGAGTACCGATAAGGCCTCTGATGGGACGGACGGCCAGATAAGAAGGCAAATAGATGATCAACAGATGGAAAGAGGGGATAGGAAGATGAAAACTATAAAAGAAAAGTTAGTAAAGTAAATAAGGGAGGGAAAGAAAAGGGAGAACAATAAGGCCTCCTCGGCCACAGGCCGAGGAGCATCTCCCCCCTTGAAAGAAAAACTCTTAGCATTTTTCTTCGTTACAAGAAAGTTCATGCTTGGTGATCGACGGCCAGCACCTAAACCTTTCACCCCACTCTCTATAAATGAATTGTTTGGGCTTATTGGGCTGAAAGACTCGTCACCCAGGGTCAATCCAAATTGAGTCCCTACAACAAAAATTAAGATTCTTATAAACAAAGGTCGGTGTACCTCTCTCTTCTCTTTATTTTTTTAATATTATTTTTATATAATGTTTCTCCCTCTCTTTCTTCTCAAACACTATACAATGCTAAATAAGAAAAGAATATGGAAACACATATTGGATCCTCTAGCATAGACCCAATTCTAACTCCTTACCCAACAACCACCATCCACCATCCTCTTCCAAATGAATCATATCCTTTCTTTTTAAAACTTCTTTATATCTGGGTCAAGAAATCCTTTAAACCCTCTTTGGTTCTTATTTTACCAATTAAACCCAAAGTATTCATTTTTGTCCCCACTGTTCTATTTTCATGTACCTTTTAGTCTATTTCGTTTCCAAATTTTCATGTGTTAATTAACTTAATTTCATTCTTTACACAACTTATATATATTTTGTGCTTCCATAATGGTTCACAAAATATTTTGATAATTCCTTTGTTCTAATATTTCATATTGAGCATAATAGTCTTATGTTCCACCTTCCCTATACCAAATGGTGAATCCAAAGAACTATTATTAATGAATTTGTTGTTTTCAATTAGGAAAAAAAAAAGCCTAAAAATTTGTAGTGTATTTCATTGAAGATGTTGAATTTAGACACTCATATCTTTAAAATTTTGATATTTATAGCCCTTTCATGATTTCATTAGTTGTGAAAAGTCGATTGGATTGTCCCCTGTTAAACAAAAGTATTGTAAGTGGGTTTTTCTTCTTTTTAGTTAGGAATTGTAAAGATGCAAAACAAGCTACTACTCTTTTCCTTTAACTCCACAAATTCTTCTTCCTTATCTGCTCGAGCTATTATTCAAGCATGAGATGAGCTTAGTGACTCCCTTCAAAACCAATCATTTCATCCACATCACCTCCATTACTTAAAATCTCACCTTAACTCCCAAACTTCTCTTCATGTTTCTGACCTGTAAGGCCATAAGCAAAAATTGTTCTTTCCATTATTTACTCTCCATACATATCTCTTCCAAATGAATCATATCATCTCATTCTTGGAGCACTAGCATTGGGGGTGTAAAACCCCCCAGTTGCCATTTTAGCAACTAAACCCTTAAAATCATGTTCCATTCGGGTATGTAAACCCAAAAATTTTTACATCCCAAATTCATGGGATTGTAAAGATTTTTTTTTTTAATTTTAATCTCACACTCTTTCTCTCTTCCTCTCACTTTCAGACTCCTCTCTTCTTTCTTTCCACCTCTCTTTCTCTCACGCTCTCTCCTCTCTTCCTCTCACGGTGAAGCTTCTCTCTCAAGATTGGCTTTTGGGCTTCAAATTAGTGTGGAGGCTTTGGGTGGGTGGGATTCAAATTGCCGTTGGCCAGTGGGTGGTCGTGGCTCGTCGTGGGTGGGATTCAGATTGCCGTGGGTGGCCGTGGGTGGGATTCAGATCGCCGTGGGGTAGTGGGTTGCAGTGGGGCCATTGGTGCTCATGGGTGGCCATGGTTTTGCTTGTTGTGGGCCACTACGGGTCTTGGTTTGGTGGTTATGGCATAAAATGGATCTGCTTTTATTTTTTATTTTTTTTATTTTATTTTATTTGGGTTTATGGGTATGGATTTGGTAGTGGTAGCTATTGATGGAGGTGGTGGTGGTGTTTGTTGTGACTGTGGTTATGATTATGGTGGCAATGGAGGTAGGTTGTGGGTTGTGGTGGAGGTGGCTAGTTTTGATTGCGGGTGAGTGGTGGTTGGTTATATTTGTGGTTGGGTTGTGATGATTGGTTATATTTGTAGTTGTGGGTGAAGAGAAAAAGAAAGTGGGTGGAAAGAGAGAGAAGAATACTTTTTATTATTTTATTAGATAGTTTATAATATTTTAATGGGTTGTATGTAAAAATAAAAATTGCGATGTAAGGTGTATCGTAAAGTGAGTTGGTATAATAGATAAAATATTTTTTTTTGATGGTAAAATAGCAACCAGTTCCAATCCCCGAATGCTAATGCTCTTAGACTTCTTTATATATGGGTTAAGAAATCCTTCAAATTGTCTTTGGTTCTTATTATACACTACATTTCATTAATTTATCAATTTTTTTTATTGTTTCTTTTTCTTCACATATAACAACCACCATCCACTATTTTTTATCATTCTCGTGATACGTAAAAAAGAATAAAAAACTAAATAAAAAATGAATAATACTAGTGTAACTTTACTCGGTTATTGTAGCAATAATATATTTTACGCAACTTTGCATAGTCTGATGTGAGTGAATTATGCATGGTTTTAAAAACCGAAACGGTCAAATAACTAAAAAATGGCCTGACTTTCGGTTTTTCCTAGTTCTTAACTAGTTTTCACTGGTTTTGACTATTTTTTTTTTCTCAGTTTTTACTGGACCCTTTCCAGGTCCGCTTCTAGGTTGAACCAACCAATTCGCTCTGATTTTTAAGACAGTGGAATTTTGAGTTTTGTCGGCTAAAATGTGATTATTTTTCTATCATACAAGCACTAACGAAAATGCACTGGTGTGTTTGGATGACATGATTTGGACATTTGGATTTGGATGATTAAAATTCAAAAAACTTGTTTGGGAAGTTTAAAACAGGTCAAGGATTTGGATTTGACAAATCCACCTAGGATTTTAAACCTTTAAGCCTCGTTTGGGAGAAGGGAATGGAATGGAATGGAATAGAAAGGAATTAAAAAAATCATTTTAGAATATTCTTCCATTCCCTCGTTTGGGAGTTTTAATAGAGGGAATAGAAAGCTCATTCCCTTATTTGGGAGTTTAAGTGGGAGGGAATGAAATGGGTAGGAGGGAATACTCATTCCTCTCTATTCCCTTAAAACCTCAAATTTTCATTTCCCAAAAAATTGGGAGGAATGGGAGGGAATAGAATTAGATTTAATGATTTTTTTACTAAAACTCCCAAAATATCCCTATATATTCAACTCTTTATTTTAAAATAGGGGTCTAATAGTAATATTGTCATAAAATGATTCCATTCCATTCCCTCCATATTGCTCCCAAACAAAATTACTTACATTCCATTCATTTTCATTCCTTTCCATTCCTTTATTTTAAAATATCCAATCAAGGTTACTTAATTCCATTCCATTCCCTTATGATCATTCCATTTCATTCTCTTATGAACTCTCAAACGGAGCCTTAAAATGTTTGGATTTGAAATAACTCCTAAAATCAATGGATTTGAAATCCCTTGATTTCAAATCTATTAATTTCAAATCCAAATCCAAATCCAAATCCAAGTTTCCAAATGCAATCTAGAAGTTGTTGGATTGGCATAGGACATGAAAGGGACAAAGGACGTCATCAACAGTGAAAAGCGAATGGGACGACGATTCCATTCCTCAATTGCATTTTTTTTTTTTTTTTTAAAAACTGGACTATTGACCGATTAGATGTTAACCCGGTCCATTTTAAAACCATGGGAAAAACTCCGTTGCGCATCACTTATTTGAAGAGCTACGAATAAGACTTGCTATAAGTTCCTTGTTCCTTGTCACAACAATACCAATTAAACCCCAAAGGTATGATTTTTGCCCCCACTGTTTTGTTTTCATGTACCTTCTTGTTTATTTTGATTCCAATTTTTCATGTATTAATTAACTTAATTTCGTTCTTTACACAACTTATATATGTTTTGTGCTTCCAAAATGGTTCACAAAATATTTTGGTATCCCTATCCTAGTTCTAAATTTCTAATGCCTTATAGTTATATAATGATTTCATATTGAGTATAATAGTCTTATGTTCCACCTTGCATTATACTAAAATAGTGAATCCAAAAGATCTATTATTATTGAATTTTCTGTTTCAACTTGAATAAAAATGCTATTAGCATTGTTGATTTTTCGACCTAAATTGAAGTCCTTATTTTCTTGAGCAAGTTCTTCTCCAATGTGTAATCTTTGCTTTCTAGTTTATAAAGTTGTTTGTTTTTTTATTAACAAAAAAATTGAATAAAAAAAGAGTGTAAAATATTATTTTGGTTCCTAAATTTTACAAAATGTTCTATTTTAAGTCATTCTTTCTAAGTTTGTTAGTTTATATCCTATGTGACTTAACGAATTGCTGACATAGTATTGACCTAGAACAAACCAATTTACATAAAAAATTATGAGCACATGGCATATATTGATTGGCACACGTGGATTAAAAAAAAAAATTTTGGTGATATAAAATTAGTCCTCACCCCTAAACCGAGTTATGCTGCGTCAACTCAAAATGCCTAAAACTGAAACCCCAAAACACCTAGGTCCAAGAGACATCTTATTCTCTAGTTTTTTTGGATAAAACTTTGAACCGAAGTAGCTTTGGAATTAATAATGGCACAAAGGAGTCATTGCCATAATCAACCTTTAGGGAAGATCAGTGTTATCTCACTATCCCTTTCCCCTTTTGGCAATGGGTTCTTTGTGTAAAGCTAATCCAGAGGAGAAAGGTTAGCAATCTTCATGTTGTCCATTATTGCGCCACCCACAACACTTTGACAAAAGACATTCCTGCTGGACAAAAACAAATTAATTAAATTTAATGGCTTATGTCTTTTGGGCTTATTCGAAATTAATGTTTGTTGGAATTCATTGTTTTTGTTTAGGGACCAAAATAATATTTTACCAGTTTATTTCTTGAAGATGTTGAATTTGGACACTCATATCATATCTTTATAATTTTGATATTTATAGTCTTCCATAATTTGATTAGTTGTGAAAAGTTGACTGGATTGTCCCCCTGTGAACCACAAGTATTGGGCAGGCTAGCTAATGTGAGGGAAAGAATATAAAAAGTTGACATGTGTTTGAAACAATATTGCAAACTAGCATCTCGAGTTTTATAGGTTCGATTTCCATCTAAAAATTGAGGCTCAAAGACTTGATTATTGCTTGTTGATTTGGAATTATAATGCTACATGGATCTTGAGTCTTATAGACTTGTAAGACTCGATTTTCATCTGGAAAATTCCATTAACTAATCTTTGAAGTATAAGTTGCCACATGGATCTTAGTCTTATAGACTCGAGTTCTAAAAAGTAAAACCAGGTTTTTAATACTCGATTTTTGTTGGGCAAAATTTTATAAACACAGATTAGCTCCTCAGTAACACTGCACAATCTCACCCATAACACTCCTGGCCTTTAACACTCCTCACACTCCTCAGTAACTCAATGTCTCACTCACTCATAACACGCACACTTCTCAAACCACATTGCCTCTCTTTGTCACTACTCCCTCTCAACCAATTTACATCTCAGGTAAGGGTTTGGATTTTAATGTCATTGAAATTGGGTATTATTTGTTGTTGGGTGTGGGTTAAAATATTTGACTATTATTTAACATAACTTAGTTAAAATACCATGATATTGTGAATATATACAACTTTGTTTTGTTAATGTAAATATTTTGACTATTTATTTGCATGGTTTTTGTTAGCAAAATGTAGGCGAAAAGCACATTTTAGTCCCTACATTTTTAGGCGATTTCCATTTTAGTCCCTAAATTTTATTTTTACCGCTTTTAGTCCCTATCCTGAAAAACGCTTCCGTTTTGGTCCCTGTCGTTACATCAGAGACGGAAAATGCACACGTGGCAAACGGCAGAATTAAAAAATATTTAAAATATTTTATTTTATTTTAAAATAAAATAAAATTTTAATTATCAATAATTTTAAAATAAAAATTTTAAAAATTTTAATTAAAAATATTTGTTCTTCATGTTTTGTGTATAATTTGGAACTCGAGTCTAGGAAACTCGATTTCCACTTCTTTTTTTTTTTTTTTTTTTTTTTTTTTTTAAGTCTAACTTACTAAAATGTTTCATCTGCATGCGTTTTTGCAAATTTTTTCTAAAAATCTACTATTTTTTTTTGTTAAGAATTTAAGGTTAATTGGAAAAAAAAAAATTCCAAAGTATTGTATAGTAAAAGTGAGTTTTTTTTTTTTTTTTTTTTTTTTTTTTTTTTTTTTTTTGAGTTAGGAATTGTAAAGATGGAAAAACAAGGGATTTTATTAAAAAATAACTATAAAACCTAAACTATATTATTAGTTAGGCAAGGTTTGAAACAAATTTCATTTCTAACAAATCGAGTCTAGAGGACCCCGCCCCAACTGTGTAGATATTATCCGCTTTGGGACCCATACTCTTCACGGTTTTGTTCTTCCCCAAAGCACACAACAGTGGGGGAAAAGGCCTCTACACATTAAAGGGAGGTTGTTGGGAAATTTAGACCCCGGTTGAAAGAATTAACAAGTTTTAAACCCAAGTTGTTAATTAGATTTATTATGAATAAAACTTGTTAAAGCAAAGAAATATCAATAACATGTCAAAATCATGCAGCGGAAAAATAAATAAGATAAGATATGATGACCTAGCAAAACCAATGAAACCAACCAGTTTCACAGTAAAAAACCTGGGGGGAAATCTTCCCGAAAAGCAATCCACTAGAGTAAAGAGAAGTTTCAGATCTAGTACAAAACCTTTGTCCCCAGACTCTACAATTCTCGTAGATGAACTCACAGTAGAAACCTTCTACCGCTTTAGAACCTTTAAACTCTTCAATATATGAATGCCACCCTTTTATGTTGCATGGATCCCAATACGTGATTAACTCCTTTGCACGAATCCTAGTATGTGACTCACTCACCAACTTGAGGAAGAAGAATATTGGCTGCAAAGTTCTTCACTTCATCAACAATGAAGATTAAGAAGCACTTGGTTACAAAACCCTAAGGCGCAAAGACGCAGTAGCTTCTTTCAGAGAGAATAAGGCATCGGTTACCTTGTATTCTCTTTGTATTCTTTTATGTGACGGCCTCTAAAATAAGCCTTATATAGGTCTAGGGTTGTGAGAAAAGAAACCCTACACAAATACAAAAGCCTGGTTTAAAAATCAGATTTGAAAATTCTGATTTCCCGTAACCTCGATCGATTTGGAGGTGTCGAGTTTTAAATCTCGATAAATAGCTAGGTGTCGAGGAGGTGTTGAGAAGCTGTCAAGGGGATAGGAGCTTTCTTGATCGATCCACCAGCTGTCGAGAAGGTGTCGAGATTGTAATAACAATCAACTTGAAGAGCTCGATAGATAGCCAGTTGTCGAGAGGTGTCAAGTAGGTGTCGAGCTATCTGTCTGCAGGTGTTGAGCTATCTGTCCAACTTTAATGAACATCTTTTCTTCACTTGTTTCTTGGTCCAATCTTCATAACTTTAATACTAGACTGGAACAACATGTTTCTTGAAGTATTAAACACATCCTAGATCTACCCAAATACAAATAAAGTGCGTTTTGTCAAAGGATTAGCCAACTACATAAAATATTGACATATGTTCCTAACAAGTGAACCACATATGTCTTAACAGAGGTCATTCCTTACAAATACATTCCCATGTGCTTCTCTAGGCGATGTGGGATTCCATGGAATGTAAGACTCCCCTTTTTGGGTCACTACAATCCACCCCCCTTACAAGCATACACATCCTTGCATATGAGGCCCACACTTCCGGCTAGGGCATGGCTCTGATACCATCTGTAACAACCCCGCCCCAGCTGTGTAGATATTGTCCGTTTTGGGGGTGCCAAGGAAACTGTTTGCGTACTCCCTGGGAACACCCGCATGGTTTTGTTACCCCGAATGACACGCCTCTACCACTACTACACATCCAAGTGAGTATGGAAATCGAGTGTAAGACACTCGATTTTCAAGTGCAAATTCACTAGGCAAAATCGAGTGTAGAGAATTTGAATTGTTAGAAATCAAATAAGTTTGAAACGATGTTTAACTAATAATATAGATTGAGTTTTATAGATATTTTTTAATAAAATCCCAAAACAAGCCAGCACTATTTTCCTTGAAGAATGGCTGAGCATTATTGGATGTAACAGTAGTGTTTTTGTTCTTTTGAGTTAGGAATTGTAAAGATGGCAAAACAAGCCACCACTCTTTTCCTTGAAGAATGGCTGAGGAGCATTAGTGGATGTAACAGTAATGTTGACTCCACAAATTCTTCTTCCTCATCTGCCCGAGCTATTATTCAAGCATGGGCTGAGCTTAGAGACTCCCTTCAAAACCAATCATTTCATACACATCACCTCCAGTCTTTGAAAACCCTCCTTAACTCTCAAACTTCTCTTCATGTTGCTGACCCACAAGCAAAAGTTGTTCTTTCCCTTCTTTCCTCTTCATACATATCTCTTCCAAATGAATCATACCCTCTCTTTCTTAGACTTCTTTATATATGGGTCAGGAAATCCTTCAGACCCTCTTTGGTTCTTATCAATTCTGCTGTGGAGGTCCTCTCTCATCTTTTTAATGCTCAATTTGATTCTAGGAAGTGTCCTCTCTTATTATCCGAAGGTGTTCTCCTTCTGGGTGCATTTGCTTTTGTGCCTTCTTTGTCTGAAGGCTCTAAAACTGTCTGCTTGGACATGCTCTGTAGGCTGTTGGAAGAGGAGTACCAATTGATTGGTTCATATGGAGAACTTATTTCGGATGTTCTTGCAGGGATTGGGTATGCTCTATCTTCTTCTGTGAATGTTCATTATGTTAGAATTTTAGATTCTTTATTGGGGATTTGGGGCAAAGAAGGTGGGCCTTGTAGTAGTATTACTCATGGGCTCATGATTCTGCATTTGGTTGAATGGGTGTTGTCTAGTTTGATCAATTTCCGTTGTTTTGAGAAAATAAATGTTTTTGCCTGCGAGAGTGTAGAGATTTCAAAGGCTAACTATGTCCCATTTGCCATTGTCATGTCTGCGGCTGGAGTGTTGAGGGTTCTCAATGGATCTAAAATGAATGGTCTGGGGCTAGATATTGTTTCCAAATTAAGGGGCTCTGCAGAGGACAGGGTAGAATTTTTTGCAAGAGANTTAAAATATTTTATTTTATTTTAAAATAAAATAAAATTTTAGTTATCAATAATTTTAAAATAAAAATATTAAAAATTTTAGTTAAAAATATTTGTTCTTCATGTTCATGTTCTTCTTAAGAAACATGATTGCCCAGAAATTCAAGATTTTCTTCTCTTTCATTTCATTTTCTTAGCATCCAAATAAGCAAAAGCATATTAAAAACCATCATCAAACCCAAATACTCTAAGACCATCATCAAACCCAATCATTAAACCCAAATACTCTAACAAAACCCAAAACACTTAAGCAGTCCCACCTATTACTATCGACCCAGAGTTAGCGAAACGAGGACATCGGTGAAGACGTTGAGACAGACATCGGTGAAGACGTTGACGGAGGACTTATCGTCGTCCTGATCGGCGGTGGTGATTCCGAGCACGTAGATCGAGTTCACGAGAGGTACACAACGTGGTACCGGCTTTCCACTCCTACGATGAGCAAAGGGATTTTATTAAAAAATAACTATAAAACCTAAACTATATTATTAGTTAGGCAAGGTTTGAAACAAATTTCATTTCTAACAAATCGAGTCTAGAGGACCCCGCCCCAACTGTGTAGATATTATCCGCTTTGGGACCCATACTCTTCACGGTTTTGTTCTTCCCCAAAGCACACAACAGTGGGGGAAAAGGCCTCTACACATTAAAGGGAGGTTGTTGGGAAATTTAGACCCCGGTTGAAAGAATTAACAAGTTTTAAACCCAAGTTGTTAATTAGATTTATTATGAATAAAACTTGTTAAAGCAAAGAAATATCAATAACATGTCAAAATCATGCAGCGGAAAAATAAATAAGATAAGATATGATGACCTAGCAAAACCAATGAAACCAACCAGTTTCACAGTAAAAAACCTGGGGGGAAATCTTCCCGAAAAGCAATCCACTAGAGTAAAGAGAAGTTTCAGATCTAGTACAAAACCTTTGTCCCCAGACTCTACAATTCTCGTAGATGAACTCACAGTAGAAACCTTCTACCGCTTTAGAACCTTTAAACTCTTCAATATATGAATGCCACCCTTTTATGTTGCATGGATCCCAATACGTGATTAACTCCTTTGCACGAATCCTAGTATGTGACTCACTCACCAACTTGAGGAAGAAGAATATTGGCTGCAAAGTTCTTCACTTCATCAACAATGAAGATTAAGAAGCACTTGGTTACAAAACCCTAAGGCGCAAAGACGCAGTAGCTTCTTTCAGAGAGAATAAGGCATCGGTTACCTTGTATTCTCTTTGTATTCTTTTATGTGACGGCCTCTAAAATAAGCCTTATATAGGTCTAGGGTTGTGAGAAAAGAAACCCTACACAAATACAAAAGCCTGGTTTAAAAATCAGATTTGAAAATTCTGATTTCCCGTAACCTCGATCGATTTGGAGGTGTCGAGTTTTAAATCTCGATAAATAGCTAGGTGTCGAGGAGGTGTTGAGAAGCTGTCAAGGGGATAGGAGCTTTCTTGATCGATCCACCAGCTGTCGAGAAGGTGTCGAGATTGTAATAACAATCAACTTGAAGAGCTCGATAGATAGCCAGTTGTCGAGAGGTGTCAAGTAGGTGTCGAGCTATCTGTCTGCAGGTGTTGAGCTATCTGTCCAACTTTAATGAACATCTTTTCTTCACTTGTTTCTTGGTCCAATCTTCATAACTTTAATACTAGACTGGAACAACATGTTTCTTGAAGTATTAAACACATCCTAGATCTACCCAAATACAAATAAAGTGCGTTTTGTCAAAGGATTAGCCAACTACATAAAATATTGACATATGTTCCTAACAAGTGAACCACATATGTCTTAACAGAGGTCATTCCTTACAAATACATTCCCATGTGCTTCTCTAGGCGATGTGGGATTCCATGGAATGTAAGACTCCCCTTTTTGGGTCACTACAATCCACCCCCCTTACAAGCATACACATCCTTGCATATGAGGCCCACACTTCCGGCTAGGGCATGGCTCTGATACCATCTGTAACAACCCCGCCCCAGCTGTGTAGATATTGTCCGTTTTGGGGGTGCCAAGGAAACTGTTTGCGTACTCCCTGGGAACACCCGCATGGTTTTGTTACCCCGAATGACACGCCTCTACCACTACTACACATCCAAGTGAGTATGGAAATCGAGTGTAAGACACTCGATTTTCAAGTGCAAATTCACTAGGCAAAATCGAGTGTAGAGAATTTGAATTGTTAGAAATCAAATAAGTTTGAAACGATGTTTAACTAATAATATAGATTGAGTTTTATAGATATTTTTTAATAAAATCCCAAAACAAGCCAGCACTATTTTCCTTGAAGAATGGCTGAGCATTATTGGATGTAACAGTAGTGTTTTTGTTCTTTTGAGTTAGGAATTGTAAAGATGGCAAAACAAGCCACCACTCTTTTCCTTGAAGAATGGCTGAGGAGCATTAGTGGATGTAACAGTAATGTTGACTCCACAAATTCTTCTTCCTCATCTGCCCGAGCTATTATTCAAGCATGGGCTGAGCTTAGAGACTCCCTTCAAAACCAATCATTTCATACACATCACCTCCAGTCTTTGAAAACCCTCCTTAACTCTCAAACTTCTCTTCATGTTGCTGACCCACAAGCAAAAGTTGTTCTTTCCCTTCTTTCCTCTTCATACATATCTCTTCCAAATGAATCATACCCTCTCTTTCTTAGACTTCTTTATATATGGGTCAGGAAATCCTTCAGACCCTCTTTGGTTCTTATCAATTCTGCTGTGGAGGTCCTCTCTCATCTTTTTAATGCTCAATTTGATTCTAGGAAATGTCCTCTCTTATTATCCGAAGGTGTTCTCCTTCTGGGTGCATTTGCTTTTGTGCCTTCTTCGTCTGAAGGCTCTAAAACTGTCTGCTTGGACATGCTCTGTAGGCTGTTGGAAGAGGAGTACCAATTGATTGGTTCATATGGAGAACTTATTTCGGATGTTCTTGCAGGGATTGGGTATGCTCTATCTTCTTCTGTGAATGTTCATTATGTTAGAATTTTAGATTCTTTATTGGGGATTTGGGGCAAAGAAGGTGGGCCTTGTAGTAGTATTACTCATGGGCTCATGATTCTGCATTTGGTTGAATGGGTGTTGTCTAGTTTGATCAATTTCCGTTGTTTTGAGAAAATAAATGTTTTTGCCTGCGAGAGTGTAGAGATTTCAAAGGCTAACTATGTCCCATTTGCCATTGTCATGTCTGCGGCTGGAGTGTTGAGGGTTCTCAATGGATCTAAAATGAATGGTCTGGGGCTAGATATTGTTTCCAAATTAAGGGGCTCTGCAGAGGACAGGGTAGAATTTTTTGCAAGAGATATTATTTCTAGAAGTGGTGTTATGAATGCAGATAATGATCCCACATGCAGTCTTCTACTACAGTGCATTTCATTGGCCCTGACTCGAAGTGGCCCAGTTTCATCCTGTGCCCCTCTGCTAATGTGCCTTGCTTCTGCATTATTGACTGAAATCTTTCCCTTACGGCATTTATATACAAAAGTACTTGACTTCTCACATAGAAATTCAGCTAGACTAAGGCATGATGAGGTCAAAAAGCATTTGGAAAGTTTTCTTTTTAAGGAAGCAGGGGCCATAACTAGTGTTTTCTGCAATCAATATGTTTCAGTAGATGTAGAGAGTAAGGGTGTGGTGGAGAATCTTATATGGGATTACTGTCAAGATATCTACTTGGGGCATCGGCAAGTAGTTTTGATGCTTCGGGGTAAAGAGAATGAACTAGTTGGGGATACGGAGAAAATTGCTGAATATGCTTTCCTTATGGTTGTACTTTTTGCATTGACCGTCATGAAGCACAAGTTCAATTCAAAATCCACCCAGGAAACTCAGTGGGATGTATCAGTGCGCATACTAGTTTCATTTTCTTGTTTAGAGTATTTTCGGCGTATTCATTTACCAGAGTATATGGATACAATTCGAGGGGTTGTTGCGAGTGTTCAGGAGAATGAGTCTGCCTGTGTCTCTTTCGTGGAATCTATGCCCTCTTACATGGACATGACCAATGGAACAAGTAGGGTTGTCTACCATTTTAACTGTAGTTTTCATGATTAAATTTTTATTCTCCACTTTGAGGTCCTTAATGACACCACCCCCCGGCCCCAAATTTTATGTGTAGACATTGCTAACCTTGATAAGATTTGTTTGTTGTCTTGTAGAGTTTTCCTTATCTCAAAAAGTAGAGTATGTATGGTCCAATGATGATGTGCAAACTGCTCGCATATTATTTTACCTACGTGTCATTCCAACTTGCATTGAACATGTTCCTTACCTTACACTTAGGAAGGTTGTAATTCCAACTATGTTCTCTATGTTCTTGTATCCTTACACAAAACAACTCAATTTTTATAAGAATGTCAGCTTTTATATGTCATGGTGAACATTTTGCTTCCTTATTACAAACTCAATTAGATACATGGGACATCCAAATGGAAAAGTTGCTCGAGCCTCACATTCCATGTTTGCGGCATTCATATCCTCAGGGAAGGATCTTGTTCAGGACGAGAGATTGTCATTAAAGGAGCAGTTTGTTTTCTATTACATGCAGAGATCTTTATCGGTATTGAAAGCAATTAAAACGATATTAATCAAACATGAGCTTGATCATCAAAGGTTGGATACTCACTTTGTTTTTTGTTGTAATGTAGGGATATCCTGCCATCACTCCTTTTGAGGGTATGGCTTCTGGGGTTGTAGCCTTGGTTCGAAATCTTCCTGCTGGAAGTCCTGCCATATTCTATTGTATTCACAGTCTTGTGGAAAAAGGCAGCACATTCTGTGGTGACATCTTTGCTCAGGAAGCTGATTGGTTGAGAAACAGGCAAGGAGATTCAGATGCTTGCAAAAAAATCCTAGAGTTGCTTCTACGGCTTATTTCCCTCATTGATATACAGGTCATTTTATTCTTATATATTTTATATTTGCAATTCCTCATAAAATTTCAGTTGACTCTCCCCTTCATTTCTGTTTACCATGTAAAAAGTAAGTCCCTTCTAGTTTAATATTATTCCACCTCAAACAATCATTATGGTGTGATAAAGGTTTCAGAGGAAGATATTGCAATTGAACTGAAGCTATATATAGCAAATTTCAGATATAGGTAGTGTTCAAAATAGAAGTTGTGGAAAGGACTTACAGCATCTTGTCTATTCCCTCCCATTATTCAACTTATTTAATATTTGCATTTGTGTATTTGTCCAGGTGCTACCGAACTTGATGAAGCTGTTGGCGCAATTGATTGTCCAGTTACCAAAAGATGGCCAAAATATGGTTCTTAATGAGTTATATTCACAGGTTGCAGAGTCTGATGATGTTACACGTAAGCTGACTTTGGTTTCATGGCTGCAGTCACTGTCTTACCTCTGTGCTCAAGCTACAAGTGGAAGTGCCACCTCCAAAGGGGTGCAAAAAGAAGTGAACATGACTTCTGCATGGAGCACAGACTCATTAATCCTTTCTAGACTAAATGCACGACTTTGAGACATTGAGGTGCAGATTTTGGATTACCCTCCTCTCCTTTTGATGGACTTTTGTACCTTAATTCTTTAGTGCTTCTAGTGCTTGTTGCTGATATCTCAGTATGTTTTCAGGAGTGATATATAGAAATATGAACTTGCATCAGTTATATTCTTGTTCACCTCACTAATGCAATAAATACATAAATCACTTGTAGTTTCTATATGTTCATACTTTCCCACTCAGCCCAACACTTGTTAAAAAATGATGATCTACATTTATGCATAATTATATAAATTTGTCAGTTTGTGGGTGTAAACTTGATTATATATATATATATATATGTATTAGTTTATTGCAAATTGAAGTCATACCTTATAGAGGGAAGATCTGAACTTGGCGATCTTGTAGACCGTCTTTGCTTGCAGATAAAGACTTAAATATAAATATGGCTTTCTTATCTTGCTTTTCATATTTCACTTTTGAGGCAATTTATACATACTAATGCTTCAATTTTTTTTTTTTGATGGCAAACATTTCACATATTTTGGTTTTAGGTAGGACAGAAAATAAATAAAAGTTAACAGAAAAATTTAACAATTGGTCAACAGAAAATCAACCCTTCTCAGTGGAAAATGTCTCTTCGCCCATCTATCTCACCACCATCTCTGTTCCCAACGGTAAACTCATTGTTCCACACTCTCAGTCACTCCTGAGCATGGCATCCAGGTAAATTCTTCATCTCTTTTCTATTTTTGTATATAACAAGCCTTTTTTTTTAAATGAATTTTCTCTGTGTGTTTATCAAATTTGGGATTATTTGGCTAGCTTTTTGTCGTGTTTTTGTTCTGATCTGTGCATTTTTGGTTCGGATCTGGGAATTTTCTCTGTTATCTTGATCTCTTACGCTCCATTTGTTTTGAAGTAAAATATTTTCAAATGTAAAATATTTTACATGTAAAATATTTTACTGAAAATGTTTTCCTTTTACCATGTTTGGTTGCCAACGTGTAAAATGAAAATTTTCCTTCAATCACAAAAAACCCAAACTCAAATTTTCTAATTTCGGTCAAAGCACAGCCATGATTCAAAATATAGGGCATATGGTGGAAAATAATGAGTGCATAATAAATGAAGGAATAATTAAAGTTGATTTCGTATTTTTGCTGAATCCCATTTTTCAATTAAAATTGTTTGTCTCATATTATCAGATATTTTGAAGTATCATGTAGGAACAGATATTGAGTCTCTATATGTCACTAGGATGGGAAGTATGTGAAACTGGCAAATTTTTATAAGACAAAGTTTAGCTACAAAATTGGTTGTAGCATAAGGCTACAACCTTACTTAATATTTTTTTATTAGATATGAATTTGACAAATCCACCATTGGATTACTTCTTTTTCTTATATCTTCCATGCTTGCAAAATTTCGAGAAAATTAAAGATCAATAGCTATGTCATCAATAAATTGCTTAAATTGCAAATTTCTGTAGTTTAAAATTATGCATAAAATATAAAATTATAGATCTATAATAAATAACATCCGATTGACACAAAAGTTTAGAGTGTAAAGAACATGTAACTCAACGGTTAGATTTTCAAAATATGCAGTATTGTTTATTTTATTGAGTAAAGTTGTAGCCTTATGCTACAACCAATTTTGTAGCTAAATTTTGTCTATTTTCATATCTGTGTTCCTTGTGCTATAGACCAATGGGAAAGATAATGCATATTTGGCATTTGAAAGAGCTTTTTGGGTGGGCCTATTGGGGTTTAAATTCTTGACAACTCTGAATCAGTTTTGTGCAATTCCAGTGGGGATTTGGGGTCTATCTAGTAAATGTTAAATTTTGGATACTATCACATGTCAAGGTTGTTTTGTGCAATTCTTATCTTGGATGCTTGAGCTGTTTCATATAGTGAGGTTTTTAAAAATATTTTCACAAGCTGGCTTTTGCTGAATGAGTCTTGGAGGCTTAGACTTAGTGGAGCTATGCTTTGTGATTTGTGGAAGATTGCTTAGTGCATATGCTATGAGAGCCTGTTTATTGATTTTAACTTCCACATTCAACACTCATCTACATTTTTTGTTTCACCTGATGTTTTCAGTAGTTGATTTAAATTCATAATTTGTTTCCACCTTTTAATTTGTTTTTTTTTCCCTGCTTATATATATTATCATTATTTAAATCAGAACTGCTTCATGTTTGCAAAGTAGAAAGATCAGACTTAAAAGCTCCAATATGAAAGGTTAATGGAATTATGTTTGCTAGTGACTTTCTTTTGCCTTGTCTTCTGTTTTTAACTGATTTATGCGGAAGTTCAGGTGTTCAAATGATAGAAATAAAATTGCCATTATGCTGACTAGAAGCGTTTGTGCCTATTTGAGAACGGCTTATTTAGTTTTTTGCTGAAAGTATGCTAAAATATACTTGCATTTAAAAATTTTTGAAAAAGTAAGAAAAATGCGGGAAAAAGTGAAGTTTTAAAAAGTTCATAAAAGCTAAAAGATGAGCTTATAAGTTGATGCCAAATAGACACAAATTTTTCTGGTTTTGCTTTTGGAGAGGTTGGTGTTACAATTTCAGCTAAAAAAGAGCTTTACACCCCCCCCCCCCTAAAGCCCCCCCCCCCCCCCCTCCCCAACAAAAAAAAAAAAAAGCACTTTTCAACCCCTCCAAAAACTAAACCAAACAGGCCATTCTTGGAAATTTCGCTAAAGAGCTTTCCAAATAATTGCTTCCCTGTTGGGGAAAAAAACCTGGACCTTCGCTCTTTTTTTTTTTTTTAATGAAATAAATTAAAGACAAACTAGACCTTTGCTAATTGGAAAAGAAAGGGCACAAAACATGAAAATACAAGTAGTGACTAGCGGTGAATGTTATTGTATGAGGATGAAAATGTAAAGATAGCGGTTATTATACGAGGATAGAAATGTAATGTTCAAAAAAACAAACAAAAAACCAGCAAAAGATGATAAGAAGGAGAAAAGAAAAGAAAACAAATCAGAGGAGAGAGGTGCAGTTGAACGTTGTAAAAGATGATAAAAATGTAATTGTAAAAGAGAGACCAAAATCTCTTTAGTTTTCTCCCCAGTTTGGGGAGATTAGTTTTGGTGGGCTCGGAGAGAAAAATAGCCGGGCCTCACCAATTTCCAAACACCCTTCCCACCCATTTTCTCTCTTATTTTTCACTCTCCTTTTTCTATCCTCCCCAAAATCATCCCACACAAACATACTCTAAAGCTAAAGTTGAAATTTGCAATTTTTAAGAAAAAAACTTTATAATTCACTGTTCATACTTTATAAATCCAAAATTTTAAAGCACACTCAAATGCTAAAGAGCTCTTCAGTTTAAAGTTTTATATTGCAAAAGCTCTACTTCTTATAGCAATGCCAAAGTATAACTTTTTTTAAAGCGGTTTTAAACCATTTTCTCAAAGTACAACTTTCTTAAAATTTGATTTTTTAGGTACAATTTTTTTAAGCTGGACCAAACGGGCACTCCATCAATGTGAGTAACAATATTTGGTGTTTGTGGATTATGTTGGTAGAAGGATTAATTTGACGACAGTTGTGCAAATAAAACCATTTAACTATATCCTTCTACCGACAATTGTCAAATTAATTTGTTCATGTTCTCATTCTGTGGCTTTGATATGTTTATGTTAATTTCTTTAACATTCCAGGTGAGTACTGAGTTCTAATAAGAAAGGCAATTTGATATTTCTTTTCTTCATCCTATGGAAGCTTATCCTGTTTACAGCTCGGCTACTAGCTTGGGTTGTTAGGAGTTACCGAGTTAGGTCTGTTCTTGGAATCATTATATTTGTATTGTTTTGGTTTGGAAGTTCTTATGAGTGGATACTGGATAGTCTCAAATAAATTGGAAAGATTGTCGCAGACAGATTTAGTTGCATTTGAGAAGGAATGTTGTCTTTGGGGAGAACCTTGTTGTCTACCTAAGGCTATTTCCTACTACAAGGCAAGCGTCGTTAGATAAATACATTCTTTATTTTTTGTTATCAAAAGATCATGTACAATTAGATAATGATATTGGTGTTGAAATGAAATTGATGCTCTCAAACTTGTGAATGTCCTATTCCAGTTGGCATGGTTGGATACATGTTGCTTGAATTATGCAAGGTTTCTTGTAGTTTCTTTGATGATACCCCAACAAAATGTTGTTGATGGGTTTCATGTTGAGGAGAGGTTATATTTTGATTAAAATTTTTTTTTGTGAACTTGTAAATGTGTGTATTTTTTTTTAATTTAATTTTTGTTTGGTTTTCTAGTTAGTCTACATATTAGTCATGTTGGAGTGATACTAGGAATAACAATTATATTACATGTCTTACAAATTGATGTGTCACTAGTCACAACAAATAATTCAAAGTTGAAACACTCATTTATTATTTGTTGTTGTGGCACTAATCATATTCAATGCCACATTAATTTATAAGTTTTATGTTGTAAAACTTGTAGTGCCTTTAGCATTTTCCTGCACGTTGTGAATGAAAGTTTTAGTTTTTTCAGCCTATTTTCAAGGTTGCAATTAAACAATAGAATAATGAGTCAGTTTTCTAGATTTTTTATTATTTATTTTTTTGTATTGTTGGTGGAAAATGAGTTAGTTTTCCAGGAATGAAAGTGTGCTATTCAGGCAGCTAGCTGATTCAACTGTATTCTTTTGTCCCTTTAAGATTTCTATGAGAATAATTGTTACACCTTTGTAGATGTTAGGAAAAACGTTGACCCGTTATTAAAATGGATTCATGGGACGTTGTAATGAAATAGCAAAGGCCTTGCATTCTGAATATGAAGATTTATTTATTTTTTTTAAAAAAATAAATTTCTTTGATGGTTTGTTCTTAGTTCTTACAAATGAACTTGGGCATATTCTAGAATGACCCTTTAAATGGCTTGTGTGCTTTCTTTTTCAAGTTTGTTATTACAAATGAACTTTGGCATTCTTACAAATGCGCTTTCTTTTTTGCTCTAATATCCATCTTTTCTTATAATATTTAGGGCACTTATGGTATACAGTGATAGAATAACTATTCATGTGGAATAAATATTCAGTTGTTTGATTGTGTTTTGTTACAGGGAATAGCTATTCCTTTTAAAAAGTTATATAATCTCTATTCCTTAACCCTATAAAGATAAAATATCTAAATTCTCATTGGCTCCCCAATCAAAGAATTTTTTTTGCCGCTAATCTCTCTCTCTCTCTCTCTCTCTCTCTCTCTCTCTCCACTAGTGCCATTATGAACGTGCCATAATCTTCAAGATGTTAGAATGAGTAAGCTAGAACTAAAGTCCTCGTGAAATGCTTTTTGCTTTTTATCTTATTGGTAACTGACCTATTTGGAGGACTATGAACTTTCTCCTCAATTATGAGGTTGCTATACCTAGAAATGGAGCTGTGTTTAGAGCAAAAATGGCCAAATAGCACTATGTGGCGAAATATTCAGCAATATACGATTGTTCCCGAAATATTTAGCAATCTACCATTGTTTTGTAACTTGAGTTCTTTAGTAACTCAAGTTTGTTGCCATCGAGTTCCTTAAAAATGTGCCACGGTAGCACCCGGTGATATGGCATTTTGTAATTAAAAATTCCACATAGAATTCGAGTTTATGAAACTCAAGTTCCTCATAATATAAAACTCGAGTTTTGTGTAAATTTTAATGAAGAACTTGTGTTCTACATAAATTTTTATACATGTAACTCGATTTTCTGAAAATTAAGGATTGTGTAATTTTTATAAAAATAAAATGCTTCTCATCTCCCCTTTAGTCACTCTTCCCATATGCGGCTTAGCCCAGGTCTGTGAGCAATCCTTCTGCTTGGTCACCATTGAAATCATTCATCTCTCTCTACCTCTCATTTCATCGGAAAACCAAATCCCACTACATTGTCGATAACTTAGTTTGTCTCTTGCCAGCATGTCAAATCCACCAGATTTAACACCAAAAAGTACGATTCTTAAGCATAGTAGGTTTAATTAAATTTTTCTTGTTAACATTGATGCTAATATGAAGTTGATGCTACAATAAACCATTGTCATTGTAGTGTTGTTGAAAAACAAATTTCCAGTTTATTTGGGTGTATTCTGTTAAAATTTGGATGTTTATGGTTGAAAACTAATTCTTCATATTATTGAATAAACAACATATTTCATTTAAATAATTCTAATTTTAATTTGGACTTGTATATCTCAATGTTATGTTGTAGCAGTTTAGATGTATATGGTTATGTTGAATTTAGTTCATGTTGTTGTGTTAAGTGACACTAGCTATGTCAAATTGGGTAACAAATAATTATGCAAACATAGACCAAAGATGGGGATTGACAAGTGTGATAGTGGGCAGAACTATGGGATGTACTCGCATAATCGTGTTCCATGGATGGCGGTAGAACGATGTCATTGCAGAACATGTCATAATCACTATCGGACAACATACCATCTAATGCCTGAGGGACCTCCTCTTCTAAGGTGTGATCTTGCTTGCGTGTGTGGCCATGACCAGATCAATGCCCTCCACGGTGGCCATGACCTCAACTCTCTCCACAAAAAACACTTTGCCCACCACGCCCTGCAGTCAAATGCCCAAAATCCCAAAACCCTAACTCTATTTATTTCCTCTCCCAAAATCCCAAAACCACAATCAAATGGGTTACCATTTGGTGCACTCACAAACTCTTAAAGACAAACAAATATTATCCAAAACAAAGAGAGGGGTTTTGTACCTTTTGATTCAAAATTGAAGATGCAAGTCGCCAAGTTCTTACTCAATATTGTCAAAGTCGAGATCGGCCTTGAATTGATACTGAGTTCAAGTTTGATTTGGATTCTTAATGGGTGAATGGGTGATTTTAGCTTCATATGAATTTCAGCTTCAGATTCAAACTCAACTATGTTTTCTAGTGAGAGAAGGAAGGGTTTATCAAGGAGAGGGAGAGTGAGAGTGAGAGTGAGAGTGACAATGAAAGCTAATGGAACTTGAGTTCACCATCACATGGAACTTGAATTTCATAAACTCGAGTTCCACGTGGCATTTTAAATTACAAAATTCCATGTCATCGAGTGCCATCGTGGATTTCATTAACAAAATTCGCTGACTCCAAACTCGTGTTACATGTAGAACTCGAGTTTCATAAACTCGAGTTACAAAGCAGTGATAGATTACCAAACATTTTGCGAACAATGGTAAATTACTAAATATTTCGCCAAATAGTGCTATTTGATTGTTTTTGCCCTGTGTTTAGCCTAGAGTCACTTTTGCAGTCCAGCTCTTCGCTGAAAAGCTCAAGTAGATGCTAAATATTTTCTTAACTGAACAAGCTAAACAAGTAATCTCTTGCTAAATAATGGTTAAGAGAGACCTTTCCCCTTGTATTCATTGAACTTGATTTCTCTGATTCATATAAAATGACATTTTTTAATATCATCCGTAAAAATCTAGTCTGCCACCTTACGGTATAATCAAGTAAAATAAATGACTAATTAATTCCAGATTCAAAGGCCAGTCCACACCAATAACTTGCAAAACTGCCAGCTACAATCTAAAAATGGACCTTCAGTTTTTGTCAGCACCTTCATCAAATTTAGCGGAGTTCACAACACGGAAATCCAGCTGCTTCTGATGCTTTGAGAGACGACGTTCATCGAAACTTTCCCATCCTTCAAACTGTAAGAAGCATGTTGTTATCAGGCATTCTGATAAAAATGGCATAAAATGGACTACTAGACAAATGGATCAAGCATATGCACCTGCCGGAGGAGATCCATTGTAATTTCTGTGTTGTGGAGGTCCAGTGTTGAGAGCTGAAGGCACATCTTGAATAGTGTAGAAGGAAGTGATTTTAGCCCATTGTTACTGAGATGCAAAGCCTGCACAGGATTGGGATATTAGCATAAAATCATAAATACACCAACTTTGTACCACGTGCACCTGAAAACATATCATTTTTTTTAAGACGGTGCTCAAGAAGTTGCCACCATCTTTTCTTCTAGATAATATCTGCACTATCCTCATGTTTGTTTGTATGTGTGTGTGTGTGTGTGTTTTTTTTTTAAAGATAGTGCCTCAAGAAGTTGCCACCAACTTCCTTTCCTGATAGTATCCGCACTATCCTGATGTTTATGCATTTTGAATTCCATCTCTTTGAGTAACAATTTGACTTAATAGGAGTTAAAAAGTTTTGTTGTAGGATTGCCAACAAGTTCTAGCTCAACTGGCACCTCCTCCCCTTATATGTTCTAGGTGGAAGGTGAGGTTGGTTGTGGGTTCAAGATTGCGTGCTTGGGTAACTTACCAATTACAAAAACAAAAAATGGTTTTGTTGTAGGTTGACAGGTATAGTTAAGTACAACATTCAGTGTTGACAAAGATAGTGGATACCTGATTTTTTTAGTCACAGGAATACATTGAATTTCAATAAAGTGAAAAACAACTCCTTGTCTTACAAAGACAATTGTAGTGAAGACAATCCTCCCAAACTATCTATTGCTTTGTTGCTAGGCTCAATTACTAGTTTGATCTCCAACTAGTGAAGACTATTGCGGCCAAGACAACCATCCAATCCTTGGATCTTCTATCTGTTTTAATTTTAATGAATTTACTTGATGCGGCAAATGGAACTCACTTTTAAAGGTCATTATAGGTGTAAAAGTTTCAGAAACAAGTCAATTTTGTTAAAATTTAAATTGAGAGGAGATCCAAGGATGACATTGACTTGATTTGAAAGTTGAAGTACCAAACTGACACAATTAATAGTTTAAGTTGGAGGAACAAATTAGTAATTAACTTATATTTATTTCTAAATGTCCAGGACTGACATCTCTGACAGTCCACAGGTTGTCGCACAACCCTCCTAAAACTGAGGTTTCTTATTTTTTGCATGAAAATTTTGGCTTATGGGCTAAATTTTCCATATAAATCCAGCTCACAGTGAAAAGGAAAAAGTGTTGACGTAGAAAGAATAGAGGGTGAAAGAAGAGAATCAATAGCACAAGTACAGACCTTCAAATCATGCAAATTGCCAAAAGTCTCTGGCAACTCTGACAGAAGATTTGATGAAAGATCAACCTGCACCATGTAAAAACCAAGAAAACAATATAAGAAAGATATATACTATAAATATTTAGTATATAAAAGAGCCATTGCTTTTGTCTGGATTGCAATAGTTGGATCATCTACTTTACACCTCAGACCCAAAGGATGAAAGGGGAAAAAAGGGAGGGGAGAGGAGGATTGAATAAAGACAAAGACACCAGAATCATACCTCAATAAGAGAATTACAGTCCCCTATACGTGCAGGAATGATGCTTATCCTGATTCAGAGAGACAATGAAACATCATTAAAACACAAATTATTGGTTATGAGCACGAAATACTCTTCTAAAAATTATTTCCTCAAAACATCATCGTTGTGTAAAAGTCAAGAAACTTTATACATTCCAGAATGTCAGACTATTTGTTTATTTTTTTTTGATAAATAACGAATGAATATTATTAATAATAGAAAAATTGCCAAACCGAGTACATTGGGGATGTACTATGGGGGCACAAATCAAGAAACAAAAGAACAACGGTCAAGGAAAATAGAAAATGAAGAACAAGAAAAATGGGAAAAGACCACACTCCAGACTATTTGTTTATTTATTTTTTGATCTTTGAAATATCCATAAATTTTTGCATTTAAGACATAAAAGGCATTGGGCAAAGAAAATTATATGGACATTAACAATTTTGGTGCTTCCACCCCAAAATGCAAATAAGGAACTAAAGAATTACTAATTTTCTAATAATATATTAAAGCAGAAGCTGAGGGAATGTCAAATTTTGAAACTCTAAATTGTCACATAATGACAAGTGGCATAACTAATATGGTATAAATTTGCCGAGTGTCATAGCCAACTTTGTAGAAATAATTATCCTACTACTAAAAGACTCTTTAATATATATATATATATATATACAACTCTTCCAGAGTGGTATCTCACTGATGGGGGGGAAAAAGTCCAAGTGCTGCCACAATTTTTTGCTCTAAGAAAAAAGTTTAAATAAAACTCTTCTTTACACTCATTCTAATTACTCTATAAATGCTTCGTCATTTTTTTCCACCAAATTGTTTTGAATGTTTTCGGTAATGTATACCAATGAGTGGTTTACAAACCACTTTCACCTACCACTGTTCATTTACAAATATACCTTGACCTGTAAAAATTAGACAGTGCACAGCCAGCACCAATTTAAAACAGAAAAAAGAAAACAAAGTAGTGTACAATATTAATGCAGTCTTCAATTTTGTAAATTTGAATTCACATATCAATGTGCTTGGTTTGGGATGTATCAACTTATTGTAAACAGTTACGGTTTAATGAACCTAAGTGGCAGAAATAGCTCAATTCATCAAAAAAATTCTCCAAAAACAAATATCCAATCTGGGTATAACTGAAAGTCTGAAACTCTGCTGCTCTATTATTTGAGAATAGTAAAATCAATGCAAAGTAAACAACCAAATCTAATATAATCTTTTGAGAGGGAAAAAAATAACAAAACAATTCAGGGGATAAAGACCCAAGAACAGAGTCTGGCCATATATTCTGGTCCATCTGACCACCAACAGGAAGCCATTTCTTTATTACTTCCAGAGATCTCTGCCTCCCATAGATGAGGTAAATTATTAGTTTTTTTTTTTTTGTTCTATACCTTCTAAAGTTTCTCAATATTAAGTTTTTAACTTGGAAATTTTCTATTTGACCAATTGCCAATTGGTGAATCTATGAGATTTGGAATCTGAAGCTTGGTATTGGTTCATTTCGTTGGAATGGAGACTGGGACCTCTTACACCTGAAATTAGTTTTTGGTCATCAGGCGAGCAAAGAATCTCTTCAAGCATGATAGCAGATTGATCTCCTGGACCTGGACTATGCTTTTCATTATGAATTTTATGTCGAACAATTTTGTTATAGTATATAATTAGTATATTGAACTACCAACCTTTTCAGAATTGCCCATTATTCCATAATTTGCATTCACATTTCGATCAATTATTATGAATTTTGGGAGTTAAATATAAAACAAATAATTTATTAAATATTATTACTTTAAGATGAGAGGACAATTCTAGATCTAAAATTTCACTTCCGAAGAACTTTGTTTGAAGGGGTGTTGGCAGGAAGAAGTTTCTCCTTCTCAAACTTCTTAGAGTTTATTGATCATTGTAATTTTAGAGCTTAGCTATGATGTACATCTAGTATACTTCCTGTGAACATCATGCTTTCTGATTTTTTCCTATAACACTTATTAAAAAAAATGTTTTTTGAATTAAAATGCATCATGTACGTTGCACATGATTGCATTTTTTGCCAATTCAAGCAACTGAAGGCTAATAAAAGGATTAGTTTGGGCTTTTCTCAAAGTTTTTCTTAAAAAAAAAAAAAAAAAAAAATTGAGGAAGGCCCAAATTAGAAGAACAAGAGGTCAATTTGATTTAACCCAAAGTTCAAGAGGTTCTATTGCATTTGACCCTTTTTTATTCATCTACACTGGTTTTCTTTTTATTGGTGCAATCTCTTCCTTTTTTTCCCGGTCTTTTCTGTATAGATGTGCTTTGATTTAAATCTCTTAGATGTGCTTGATGGAGGTGGTTCTGGACACTCAATGAAAACACATTTACTTGGGTGACTAATTTATTTATTTATTTATTTATGACAATAAGAATTGCATTACTTAAAAAAAAAAAAACAAAAATCAAATATATCGCATTGACAAAATATATAATCTTTTGGTTTGCAATTTGCAGGGATAGTAACTAAAACCATAATGAAATGCAAATGCTCAATCAACCAAATTACATGAATCTATTAAATCAATGACACAAAATGCTCAATCAACCAAATTACATGAATCTATTAAATCAATGACACAATATTTAAAAATGAATATTAAGAAAGGTAGCAGTGCATTGTGCATACAGGTTAAATCATGCAAGGGAATTAATTAATTTTTTTTTTTTAAAAGAACAATAAAAATATGGCAATGAATCAGTTTTGACATCTTCCAATGCCCATTAAGAAAAACTTATCTTTGCCCAATATAATTAATTACTGCATGCACATTACCTGTTATTATTGACCTTCAAGACCTCAAGCTGAGTCAATAGACCTATTTCAATTGGGAGGCTAGTCAAACTGTTGTTTGCAACATGAAGTTGCCTCAGTGAAGTCAGCACACTAGACCTATTTCAATTGGGAGGCTAGTCAAACTGTTGTTTGCAACATGAAGTTGCCTCAGTGAAGTCAGCACACCCAGTGAAGATGGTAAACTTGTCAAACTGCATTAGCCATACAAGTCATAATAATTAAACATGCAGCATGATGTAAAGAGATCCAAATATCACAAACTCAACTCAAAAACCTTAATTCCAACCAATTGGGATTGGCTATACAGATATCACAAAGAAAACAAGGGAGTAGGGTATAAACTCTTCATACAACTTTTTAGGAAAATAATATGACCATTACAAGCAACATCAGATAACCAAATACCTACTTTTACTGAGATCAAACCATTGCTTATGCAAGGTGCTTCACTTGGCCCGAATAAGGCTTGACAACCGTAAACTTCTTGAAAGACAATAAAAATAACCTATCTAAGACAACAACAAAAACAACAACCAAGCTTAAGTTTCAAAATTTTGGGTTCAAATATATATCCTCAACAAATTAGTTATAGTCGGTCACATGTATTATTCTCCGCCATTCTATCTATATAAATTCATACTCTATGTTACTTTCTTGATTAATATGTCTTTTTTTTTTTTTTACTAATTCTATTAATGTTATTTTTGGTCTTTATCTAACTTTTTTTTGTTCTCTCAACTTAAATCAACCCACTCTTTCTCACTAGTGAATTAATTGCTCTCCTCCAAACATGAACAAACCATCTCAAGCAATTTCCCTTATCTTTTCATCAATAATAGCACCCCTATCTTTAAGCGAATTTCCTCATTTCAAATCCTATTATTCCTTATATTTCTAATTATACATCTTAACATTCTCATTTCAACTACACTCATCTCCTTAATAGCCTGACATTCAATACCATAGAGCATAGCTGGTCTTATAGCAATCTTATAAAATTTTCCCTTCAACTTCATAGGTATTCTTAAATCACACATATATCTTGATGCACTTTTTCACTTCAAAAACCTTACACTTATCCTATGACTAACAACCTTTTTGATCTATCAATCTTAATAAATTATTGATTCAAGATATTTAAAAGCTCTTGCACTTTAGTACCTCCTAACCATCAAGCCTTACAGCCCCTTCATGATTTTGTAAGGAAGAACATAAGCAAATAGTAATGTGTTTTCCCTGTCTCTCTCTTAACAATTGCATGTATTAGTGCAAGATGTGGGAGTCCTTTCCTACTCCTACTTTCCAGACACACTTCAAGCAATATACTGACTTATAATTCTATCATACATAGATATCTTTGGCATTACCTAGAATGTACATAGAAACACAAAAGACTTTCATGGTTTATACTTTAGAGTGAATAATAGGTCATATAATACAGAGAGTACTCACTGGTTTTGGTTCAGAGATAGAACTGTTAGATACTTCAGAGATGTTAGTGCTTCCCAGCTGATGGATTCGTCCATTATAGAATTTGCATTGAGGAACAATTTCTACAAAATTTTGAGAATAAAGTAGTAAAGTTTATTATATTCAAAGTGGTTATAAATCAAATTTAGAAGAAAGAAAGGAGTTTGCTTACTTGAATGGAACTCAAACAGCCAACTTGAGCAGGTACATCTCGAACAGAGTTATTGCTCAAATCAAGGACTCTTGCGGAAGGTCCACAAGCCCACACTTCATCAGGGATGGCCTTTAAAATTTTAAAATACAAGAATAATAGGAAAAAGTTAACACATGGAAGCATTTAAACCAACTTTTATGGATTCAATAAAAGTATAAATGTCATAATTTTTTTTTCTTTTTGTCATTGACAAACTATAATTTGATATTAGAGAGTTTTATGTTAAAAATGAAAGAAAATCTAAACCAATATTTTGCCTACCAGCTTAGGTTCTTGCAGCGTATTCTCTTATGCTTTTGATGCTGTCACAGGCTTGAAGATAAACTTGGGCAGGTCAAAGCTAGTGCTGGTGGGTCAGATCCTACAAGTTGATGGGCTGGCAGATATACTTGGTTGTAAAGTGTCACATTTGCAGTTGAAATATTTGGCACTACCATTTGGCGCTCGTAAGGCACAAACTGTTTGGGATGGCATTCTGTAATGGAAAAAAGTCTGGTGGGCTGGAAAAAAGTTTGACTTATCCAAGGGAGGGCAGCTCACCCTGATCAAGAGTATGCTTTCTAGCCTTCCTACTCGCCTCATGTCATCATTTCCTCTAGTAGCTGGATTAGCAAATATAACAGAGAAACTGTAAAGAGATTTTTTTATGAGGAAGTATGGGGATGGTTCAATTTCCATTTAGTCAATTGGCACTCCATTTTCACCCCAATCCAACAAGGACACTTGGGGGCTTGGAGTTTACTGACCTTCAATCAAGCCTTTCTTGGCAAATGGTTATGACAATGCATGGTGGAAACAGAATCTCTTTAATGAAATCAATAAATAAGAAATATGGTAGTGCCTGGGGAGGATGGTGTTTAGATGTTGGGAAGGTACCACATGGCGTGAGCCTTTGGAAGCGTATTCATCATGGATAGACTACTTTTGCAAGATATGTTATATTAGATGTGGGGGCTGGCATAAGGGTTCGTTTTTGGCATGTTTATTGGTGTGAGGGTGATGCTTTCAAGAAAAGATACCTAGAGATTATCATGATAGCTAGAAATAAAGATGCCACAATGGCGGAGTATTTGAATGCATCCAATGGCAGTGTGCATTAGATTCCTTCTTTTAACAAACAACACATGATTTGAAGTTAGAATCTGTAGCTCTTTTCTTAGATGAATTATATTCAGCAAAGGTTTATCCAGGCCAAGACAATTAGTGGCCCTAACAACTGATCACATGAGGAAAAGAGTTATTATAATTATGGATTGGTGTTCTATGTGCAAATCTGATGGGGAGTCAATGGGTCACTTAATTCTTTATTGTGAAGTTGCAAGAGACCTACAGTCGCTTATCTTGTGTTTGTTTGGGGTGCATTGGGTAGCTGAAGACTGTTCTAGAAGTTTTGGCTGTTGGATAGGTTCCTTTGGTAAAAAAGCAAGTTCATAGACTTGAAAGATTATTCTGTTGTGTTTAATGTGATGTATATGGAGAGAGAGAGAGAGAGAGAGAGAGAGAGAGAGAGAGCAGAATGCTAGAACATTTGAAAGACGGGAATCATCAGTAAGTCAATTTAAGTTTATTTTTCTGTGATCCTTATATATGTGGGGATATGCTGCCAGATCTACTGCTTCTTCATATTTTTTTTAGCTTTTCTTGATAATTTGAATTTTCTACGTTAACTTTCTTGCGCTCTACTTTGTATACATCCTGTGTACATGGGTAGCACCCCATATTCTGGATTTTAATGGAATTGTTTTTTATCTTACTCATCAAAAATACGTTCCCTACAAGAGCCAAAAACCTCTTTATTTTTATACTTAGAATAAAAAAATCCGCCAGACTTACTACTTCCATTAGCATAAAAAATGATCTCAATACTAGTGATATGGTTGAGACACATTTGTTAGTTGTTACAGATAAGGCCATCATGGCTGCAAATTTTTCCTACAGAATACATATTCAATCAACAATGACATCCAACAACACTGATGCCTGATTTTTTCATATATACCCAACTAAATTTAGTTCTATTTATAACAAATTTAGACATATTAATTAAATTCCAAGAGATATTCAGCAATGTGGAAATTACTAAGAGCAAACCAAGTCCATAATAAAGAAGAACCGCTATTGATTGATACCTTCAAGTTGCATTGAGACAATGCTACAACTCCAGTTGCCTTCCATCGTTCTAATCTGTTCTTGTCCACAGGAACTTGCGGCTTCTCCAATTTATTATTAGCATTGTCAACTCTCCTTGGTACACTCTGAGCTTGTTTTAGTATTGGCCCATCCTAATTCATTCAAAAACAAACCCTAAATTTAATTAAACAGCTTACTGAAATTTTGAATTTCCATTTTTATCTCTGCACACGTAAATGAAGTGGAAATGTATGATGTATGTACCCCTTGGTGCAAACCCTGAGAGGCCATGAGCATGACCTTGGCACCACTGGTGATCTCCGATGCTCTCAACGTCATCGTATCGACCAAAACCTTCCCTATCCACAAAGATACAAGTTTCATTCAAGAGAGAGAAAGCGAGAATTCAGAGAGAGAGAGAGAGATGGAACCTTTGAAGATGAGCTTTTGGCCACGAGTGAGGACATTGGTAAGGGGTTGGAGAAGGGATTTGAGGTGAGTGATGGTGGAGTCAGGTGAGAGAGTGAGCGGAATTGATCTGCCGCTGAATTTGATTGAGATCGTTATGTCGTTGCTCTCGCCTTTGCCTTTTCCATTCGGATCGGCTGCACCGCCCTCCTCCATTGCTGTGCCTTGTTCGGTCGGAGGTGAGTGAAGATCGACTCTCTGCCTCTGTCTGTGTCTCAGGGAGTATCGTGTCCGAGAGCCTAGGGGCTGCACTGGTATTTCACTTTTTTATCTTTTGTTCCTTGAAAATTCTTTTCTTTAAAATATTTTTTTAAGCAACACTGTTTCTTTTTTTGGTGTTTGGTTATATTAATAAAATAATTTTTTTTTTTTTTTTTTTGGACTTTGGAGTCTTGGACCTTTAAAAATCACTTTACCCCCTGAATTTTTACATAGATATTAAATAAAAAAAATTAATTCATCACCTTAAATTAAAATATTAATTTTTCTAAAAAAAATTAAAAAATTAATATAAAACAACTAAACCCATTCTAAAACATTAATACAATTTATACTGAAAATTCCACTAATAAGTATAATCAAAACAGGAGTGCAACAAAAAAACCTAAATCAATAACCAAAAAAAAATCAAATAAATTTGCATGTTCACATGCATATAATGAATCTCCAAGGGGACACTTAAAAGTTTTTTGTGTGCAACTTTTAAAATTTTGAGGCAACTCTCGAAGTTTTGAGGCATAACATGATCTAAAGGTTTGAGGAGCTATTTTTGTCATTCAATGGTATAGAGAGTGTTTTTGTCATTTTGCTGGTCTTAGGAATATTTCATACATATTAAAAATTTCAAAGGTATTTAGGTTATTTTAGATATTTATAAGTTATTTTGGTCATTTTGCAAGTTTGAGATATTTAGGACATCTTGGAGGATTTTATGGTATTTTGATCATTTCGAAGCTTTTAGGGGTTTTTCTTTAATCATTTTAGAAATTTGTTGAGTATTTTGGTCATCTTAGGGATTTTGATGTATATTTTGTAATTTTAGAAATGTAGGGTATTTTGAATGTTTTAAAGATATTCCAGAGGTTTTAAAGGTATTTTTGTTATTTTCGAGATTTTGGATATTTTTGTAATTTTGGAAGTTTTTGTTTTCTTAAGTCTAAAAGCATATTAAAAAAAAAACAAAAAAAAAATCTAAAAGTGTTTTAAACTCTTTTAGATGTGAAAAACATTTCTGATGGGTAATTAAAAATAAAATTATCATCCATAAAAGTCATCCAAGAGATAAAGATCATCGTCCAGAGAGAGAAGAAAGAAGAAGTACCAAGAAGAAACGAGGTCGTCTAAATACAAGAGCTCATAGACAACAGATGAAGGCTTAGTAAATTCTAAGGTATTTTCTAAGAATAGAGACAGTTACATCACGGTCAACTATTATGAGATGTGGGGGTGAATTCTCTGAAATTCGCTCCACTCTCCCCGCTAAATCCAAACATCTCCTACGATGATAGTGGCACCTAATGATGGGGACCAACGAACTACCCTACCCAGACGACCTCATTAAGAACATTCGTCCACTCAGCCACGACATGGACGAAGAGAAGCGAATCATTGATAAGAAGTTTTAATGCCTCAAATCAGTTACCAATTAGCTGCCATACCGTTGGATGCTCATCAACACCCACATTAATCAGCCTTGAAGCGTTACAAAAAGGACACTAAAGCCACAATTAAAGCCCCAACGGCTAGAAACTGTGAAGCTATATATATAAGTCCATCAGGACCAGACCAGATACATACACACGACTGAAATACACTAGTACACGTAATTTTGATATTCTGAGCTCTCCTACTTCCTAAAATGCTTCCATTTACTGACTTTATCATCGGAGATTCCGTGGTAGACACTACACCGATGACCATCTAAGGAGAGATTTACACCACCTTTACAGGCTCAGTGACGAGGACTCGACTCTGTCTGAATGAACTTATATTGCTGACGATTTTCGTATCATTAGCTTGGCGCCGTTTGTGGAAACGACATTTTTGCACTTAGGCTTGAAAGCGTAGTTCTAGTTAATTCCCAAATTCAGATGGAGTCCAACCAAGATTCTGCAGCATTAGCCCTGCAAATCCAAACACTTATAGCTAGCATGGAAGAACTTACCAGGTAGAACCAGGAGATGAGGCTGCAGTTTCAACAAGAGGAGAACTTGTCTAAGACTAATTAGGAAGACGAGGGAGATAGCCATAGAAGAAGTGACCGTCGAAGACCAGCCACTTCAGGTGGACCAAGCTCGGATCTTCTTTAGGAAATGAGAAAGGAGATGGACGAGCTAAGGAACGCCATTAAAGGGAAATCAGATCGAAGCCTAGATAGAATGGTTAGGATGATGGATTCACCTTTTACGACGGTGGTCCTGGAATGCCCAATGCTGTCAAAATTTCACCTGTCTCAACACTTTCAAGATGACACTAGGCCTTCAACAGCCCCTTGACGAAATACTGTGCCACTCTTTCCCTACCACTTTCAAGGGAGCCGCAAAGGAGTGGTTCACAAAATTACCAACATCGTCCATCGATAGCTTCGGGTAGTTGGGAAATTCCTTTTTGCGCCACTTTGTCGGAGGCCAGCAGACCACTTACTCATCATCAGACAAGGAGAGAATGAGACCCTGAGGTCGCACATGAAGCGTTTCACTCAAGAAACCTTAGAGGTAGACGAAACTAATGGCAACGTGCAGCTAACGACCTTTAAAGCTGGATTGAAATCTAAGGAGTTCGTAGTCTCACTCGCGAAGAATCCTCCAAAGATGATGACAGAGATACGCCAGAAGGCATAGAAGTACATGAACGCTGAAGACGCGATAAAAGATGTAGAGAAGACCAGTGAAAAGGGAAGGAAGGAAGACGACCGGAGAGGGCGAAAAAGGGAACGTTCAAATCGTCAGACTATCGATGAGGTAAAAGGAAAGATAAAAAAGCTCCTCAAATAGTAAAATTCACTCCTTTAGTTATGCCTGTTAACAAAATTTTGCTGCAGATTAAAGATGAGCACTACCTCAAATGGCTAATGTGCATAACAATAAGAAGTATTGCCATTTCTACAAGGATCACAACCACTACACAGAGGATTGTAGGGACCTGAAGGAACAGATAGAGGAGCTCATATGAAAAGGAAAATTGCAGAGGTTTGTGAAGAAAGGAGAACCTGGTAGGTCCAGGGATGATAACAAGGACAAGTGCATAGCCTCACCAAGGGACGAGGACCACACGTCCTAACGTCCTCCAAGTGTGATTGGGGAGATAAAAACGATCACAGGCGGGCCGTCCATGATGGGTTGTTCAGATCCCTCAAGAAATCATATCAGAGGCAGGTGAACAACATCCACAGAATACCCCCTTGAAGCAAAGACGAATGAACAGGGACATGTTTTTCTCGGAAGAAGATGCCAGAGGAGTGAAGCAGCCTCATGACGACCCCTTAGTCATAATACTCACGATAGAAGGATTCAATACTAGGATAATCCTCGTGGATAATGGCAGCTCTATGAACATCATCTACCTCTCTGCTTTTCAACAGTTGAAACTAGATCCAGGAAGGTTACGCCCTTTTGAGTCCCCCATTGTCAGCTTCAATGGGGACATGGTATATCCCAAAGGCATAGTGACATTAACAGTCATAGTAGGCTCTCATCCGCGATAGCTAACTCGTTAGTTAGATCTCTTGGTGGTAGATTGTCCCTCTTCATAAAATGTGATCATTAGGAGGCCCAGGCTCAACCGTTGGAAAGTAGCCACGTCTACCTATTGTCTGAAGGTAAAATTTCCAACGGAAAAGAGTGTAGGAGAAGTAAAAGAAGATCAAGTCCTAGCTAGGGAGTACTACCAAGCAGTGTTGGGAGTGAAGGAAAACCATACATGGATGATCAAGGAAAAAGAAGAGGAGAAGGTGGAAGCCCTCGAAACTATGGAGCTGGTAGTCGGGGCACCAATAAAGACTACCGGGTAGGGACGACCATGAGTGCAAACATAAAGATGAAGCTAGTCCAGTTCCTTAAGGAGAACCTGGACATCTTCGCTTGGAACCACGAAGACATGTCAGGTATATCAATAGAGATTATCCAACACAGGTTAAATGTTAACCCTGAGAAAAAACTTGTCTAGCAGAGATGATGGGTGTTCGCTCCGGAATAAAACTAGGCAATTATAGATAAAGTAAATAAACTAGGCGTAAATGCACTTTTAGTTCCTATATTTTGAAGTTTTTCCATTTTAGTCCCTACATTTTATTTTTTCCACTTTTAGTCCCTAAAACCAATTTATGCCCTTCACTTTAGTCCTTGAAGCTAACTTCCGTCACTAATCTAACGGGAACACTGACGGATGAATAAAATAATAATAAAATTTAAAAAGAAAAGAAAAGAAAATATTTTTAATTAATTTTGTTTCTCTTTTTTTTTGGGAAGAACATGAAGAACATGTTCATGTTCTTTGTGTTATTCCCTATAATCAATCTCCAGCAACAACATCAAACCCAGCAACAACATGAAACCCAGAATCAAAGAGCAAACCCAGCAACGACATTTTCCATATTCGCTAATTGGTCATTTTTTATTTAAATTAAATGAAGCTCTTTCTCATCAAACCCAGTAACGACATCAAACCCACAGCACAGCAGCCACCACCACCACCAACACCACCTAAAATCCAACAACACCACCACTGCCACCACTGCCAAATCCATACCCACAAACCCAAACCCACACAACCCACTCACCGATTCCCACAACCTAATCACCGATTTCCATAACCCAACCACCGATTCATCGATTCCACAGCCCAGCAACCACCGTGACCCACACCTTAACCTCGACCACAAATGCTGATGTCCACCACAGACGCTGATCTCCACAAACAAACACCCTCCACCACTCCGATCCCCATAAACCCACACCCTCCACGCCGATCTGAGAGAGATGGGCCGAGACAGAGAAAGAAGAGAACAAACCCACCCATCACTGGCTCTCCTTTCACTGTTGCCACCCATCACTAGCTCCATGTCATCGGCACCACCACCAGTTCTCAAGTTTTCCAAGCTCTCCTTCTCCGTCCCTGAACCTGAGGATCTCCTCCTCTGTGACGCTCTTGAGTTCTACGATCGATCTTTAGACCGCATCACTCCCAAGAATGAGCGCCGTCTTGAAGGTGTAGTGACCCTGTCATTTGCCGCCTCGCCAACGAGGACAAAGCCATCGTCTTTGCCATTGACACCATCCTCTCTACTCTCATGTGTGCGCCCAGGTCTGTCTACTCATGGGACAGTGCGGTCCAGAGGGTGGGGAACAAGTTGTTCTTGTTCTTATGTTTGTGTGTTCTTTTTTCTTTTTCTTTTTCTTTTTTTTAATTTTTTACTCATATTTTTTCTTTTGTTAAAATTAAAAAATAAATATTTTAAATTATAATCTAATATTATAAAATATTATTTTATTCATCCGTCAGTGTTCCCATTAGATTAGTGATGGAAGTTAGCTTCAAGGACTAAAGTGAATGGCGTAAATTGGTTTTAGGGACTAAAAGTGGAAAAAATAAAATGTAGGGACTAAAATGGAAAAACTTCAAAATATAGGGACTAAAAGTGCATTTATGCCAATAAACTACTAGTAGTGGGTTTCATCCGTGAGGTCTACTACCCGGATTGGCTAGCCAATGTCGTCCTTGTAAACAAGGCAAATGAGAAATGGAGGATTTGCGTGGACTTCACAGGCCTAAACAATGCCTACCCAAAGGACAGCTTTCCCTTGCCAAGGATAGATCAACTGGTGGATTCCATAGCGGGACACAAGCTTTTGACCTTTATGGACACATTCTTAAGGTACAACTAGAAAAAAAATTGCTAAAGAAGACCAAAAGAAAACTGCCTTCATCACGAGCCAAGGGTTCTACTACTACAAGGTGATGCCTTTTAGGCTGAAGAATGCCAGAGCAACTTACTAGAGGCTAGTAAACAAAATGCTCGGTAAATAGATTAGGAGAAACATGGAAGTGTCTGTAGACGACATGCTCATCAAGAGTAAAAAAGAGTTTGCTCACCTGGACGACCTCCAAGAGACGTTCATAACTTTTAGACAATATCAGATGAAGTTAAACCCTAGCAAGTGTGCTTTTGGGGTGACGTCAGGAAAGTTTTTAGGGTTCATGGTGTCCTAGAGAGGAATAGAAGCAAACCTAGAGAAGGTACGAGCCATACTGGAGATGGTATTGCCCAAGATCGTGAAGGAAGTTTAGAAGCTCACAGGCAGGATAGCAGCGCTCAACAGATTCATCTCAAAGGCAACGGATAAATGCCTGACCTTCTTTAAGACGCTGAAATAGGCCTTCACTTGGATTGACGAGTGTGAGAATGCCTTCTAGGAACTCAAGCGCTACCTGAGCAATCCATCACTCTTGAGCTAGTCCAAGGAAGGAGAAAACTTGTATCTGTACTTAGTAGTGTTAGCTATAGTTGTGAGCGCTGTCTTGATTCGTGAAAAGGATAGAAGACAGCTCCCAGTTTACTATGTTAGCTAGGCTTTCTAGAGGGTAGAAGCCAAGTACCTACGTGTAGAGAAGATTGCATTTGCTTTGATTGTAGCTTCACGTAAGTTAAGCCCTTACTTCCAGGCGAACCCTATCCTAGTAATGACGGACCAACCTATAATGAAGTCGATGAACAAGCCTGAGGCTGTAGGAAGGATGATCCAATTGGCTATTGAACTCAGCTAATTCGACATTGAATATCACCCTAGGATAGCTATCAAGGCACAGACATTGACAGATTTTTTCGCCAAATTTACAGCCTCAAATGAAGAGGGAGCTATAGACGAGCTGGAATGGTGGACGATTCAGACTGACGGTTCTTCAGTCCGAAAGAGGGGTGGAGTAGGGGTTATTATCATCACCCTAGAGGAAAAGATGCTCAGATACGAAGTCTAGCTAACATTCCAGGCCACTAACAAAGAAGCTGAATACGAAGGAGTACTGACGGGACTGAGAGTCGAGAAGGCCTTAGGAATCAAAAACTTGCTCCTCCAAAGCGATTCCAAGCTCGTCGTAGGTCAAATAAAGTGGGAGTTCGAAGCAAAGGAGGAAAAAAAATGCAAAAATACCTAAGGTTAATGAAACTTCTAGCACAGGAGTTCGATCAAATAGAGTTCACGCAGATCCCTAAAAGCCATAATATAGGGGCAGATGAGTTGGCGAAGTAGTTGTCGTTAGACGTAGGGCCAACAGATACAGATCTGAAGATTGAAGTCTAGAAACATCCCAGCATTGAAGAGGTTCCTACCTTCGTAATCCAAAGCGAAAGTAGCTGTATGACCCAGATCCTGTCCTTCCTTCGTGAGGGATGGCTTCTACAGGACGTCGAAGAGGCTAGGAGGGTCAGGAAAAGGGCAACATGGTTCATGATCCTAAATGGCATTCCTGTACAAAAGAGGCTTCTCCATGCCCTACTTGAAGTGCGGCAACGAGGAAGAAGCTAAATATATTCTGGAAGAAATCCATGAAGGAGTTTACAGAAACCATGTAGGCCTAAGATCCCTGGTTACCAAAGTTATCCAAATAGGTTATTTTGGGCCCACGTTGCAGAATGACGCAAAGGAGTTCGTCAAGAAGTGTGATAAATGTCAAAGATTTGGGAACGTCCAACGGATCCCGTCAAAGAGACTGATGACAATAGCCTCTCCATGGCTGTTTACCCAGTAGGGACTTGACATCGTCGGCCTGTTACCCCAAGGAAAAAGACAGGTAAAATTTTTACTAGTTGCCATTGATTACTTCACTAAATGAGTTGAACCAGAAGCACTGTCAACCATAATGGAGGCGAAAGTCTAGAACTTCGTGTGGAAAAATATAGTCTGTTGATTCGTGATACCACGGACAATCATATCAGACAACGGGTGTCAGTTTGACAACCAAGGATTCAGGGACTTCTGCTTGGGGTTAAGGATTAAGAACCAATTCTTGTCACCTGACCACCCCCAAGCTAATGGCCAAACTGAAGTGACTAACCGGACTTTGCTCAAGATCATCAAGACCCGGTTAGACGAGGTAAAGGGCGCATGGCTGAAGAGTTGCCTAATGTTTTGTGGGCATACAGGACCACAGCAAGAACCCTAACAGGAGAGACCTCCTTTAGTCTCACCTATGGCACTGAAGCAATAATTCCAGTTGAAGTAGGAATCACCAGCCTTAGACGAGAAGCTTTCCATGAAGGCAGCAACGACAATCAACTAAGAGTCAAATTGGATTGCTTGGATGAAACTAGAGACAGAGCATCCTGCAAGATGGTAGAATACCAACAGAAGATGTCTGAGCACTACAATAAGAGGGTGAAGCTCAGATGACTTAATATTGGAGATCTCGTCCTGCGCAAAGTCACACCAGACACCAAGGACCCAACCCAGGGGAAGCTCGGCCCAACTTGGGAAGGGCCCTACAAAGACACCCATTATTCCAGGCAAGGTAGCTATCACCTAGAGACGTTGGATGAGAGGAAACTGCCGCGACCATAGAACATCGAGCATGTAAACAATACCATTAGTAGATGTAATGGACGAATGTATTCATGTTTGAAATAAAGCAATAAAAGAATTATTGAGCCAATATGACGTGTAAAGCTAAAAAAAAAAAAAAAGGAAATTTTTTTACAAAGTAACAAGATTCTGCCTAGACAGATGTAAGTTACTGACGAAGCCAAAGGTGATAAGATCTCTTCAATGGGTCTAAGTCATCAAAAATTGGCTAAGTAACAAGATTCCGCCTAAACGGATGTAAGTTGCTGACGAAGCTAAAGGTGACAAGATCCCTTCAATGGGTGTAAGTCAACAAAAATTGGCTAAATAACAAGATCTTGCCTAGACAGATGTAAGTTATTGACATATGAGAGATAAAAAAAAAAAAAGTGACGAAGTAGACAGAGGTCATATAAAAAGTACCATACACAGCAATGCAGGAAAGTAGACATGCAAACATTGAATAATCAATAGAATAAAAAGCCCAAAAACACTGGGCAAGAGACATTGTTCTTAAATTAGAATATTGTATTGAAAGTAGAATAAAAAAGCCCCAAAAAAAAAAAATTACACTGGGCACCCAAAAAAAGAAAAGAAAATCAAGTAGGCAAATAACATCAGCAAGTTCAAGTAGCAGCTGCGTCGTCACCAGCAGGAGAAGGTAGAGGGGTATCTTTGGGGGCATCACCAGTAGGAGCTATAGACTGAGAGGCCTCATTCGTCACCATCTCTCGGTCCACCTCTTCTAGGTCCAAGTTCTCCATGTCCACTCCGGAGGGATGCTTGACTAGGTACTAACGAAGGAGCTTAAAGCCCTTGTAGTACCAACTGAAAAGCACAGTGTTTTACCCCTTAGTCTATTGGAAATCCTCAACGACCTTGGGTGCAACAGTCTTTATCTTCTCCTTCATGGCCTGGAGTTGCTCATCCTGCTCCAGCGTCAGTTGCCTCTCAGCTTTGAGGTCGTCCCCCAAGACCTTGGCTTTCTCCTTGACGGTGTTGGCCTCATCCATGGCAAGAATAAGATCATTCTTTAGTTTAGAGTTCTCTGCCTCTAAAGCCTCCACCTTGGACATTGCCGAGGCAACCTTTGCTTCTTGGCCAAAATACTCCGAAGTAATATGAATGCTCTCCCTAGTACCTAAAAAGGAAATTAAAACTTTTAGGACGATGCAAAAAGAAGAGAAAGAAATAAAATTGCACAAGTACATTACCTGGACGAGTTTGTGGATGTGAAGACCCACAACCTTTTTAGAAGGTATGCCAGAAAAGACCCTCAATTCCTCAGCAGTGAAGACCTTATGTGCCTTCGCCAGCGCGAGGCCAGCGTCGTCCCAAACGCTGGACGAGCAAGAATTAGCCTTCTTTTTCCCCTTGTCGGCCATAGGTGGCTTCTTCCGGATGGGAGTAATCTCTTCGGCTGAAGTAGTCGGGGAAGTTGTCCTCGTCATCTTAGTGTTGAAGGTAGTTGGAGTGATGTAGACCCCCTTCTCCACGATGCGCACTGTCCTCTTCTCGAGATTGGACAGAGGCCCGTTCTTCTTAGATCTCATTTTTTGCATACATGTCCTAGTTAAATTTAGTCGTCATTTCTCCGAAAAGGAAACACTTGCTAAAAAATAAAATAAAAGAAGAAGAAGAAGAAGAAGAAGAAGAGCAGAATCAATGATGAACTAAATAAAGTGCTTACTTTCTTCTCCTCAATCTCTATGGTACGCAGGATGTAAGTGGAAGGTTCTAGGCCAAGGCAGTGCAGAGCTAAGGTACGAGGATCGACTAGATCGTCAAAGTTTTCAATCGTTTTTGCATACTCAATAGCCGCCTCAATGTGTTGCATGTACTTGCTCTTGAGTTTGGACCATCTCTTGGCTGCACAAAAGCAAACAGGAGGATTAGCTACAAAAAAAATGTACCAAAAAAAAAAAAAACGAAGGATGAAGGACTAGCAAAAAAGATGACGCACTTAGACTCGGGATACTCTATCGACAGAGTAACCTAGGGAGATCACCCCAAACCTCGTTAGAAGGAGTCCCCCATTCATCCCTGGACATAAAAAAGAATTGAGACTTCCAATATCTAAATGACGAGGGCAGGCCCCCGACGATCCTAGTCTTCCTCTCCCAAGGCACCAGTTCGTAGTACCCATGTTCCTTGGACTTCTTTAAACAATACAAATAAACAAGCTCGTCCACCTTAATCATATCTCCTTCAGTAGCAGCCAAACATATCTCCATACAATTGACCACTATCCTCCACGAATTGGGCATAAGTTGCTCAGGAGCAATGTCGAAATGGCTTAGAAGCTTCATGATAAAAGGGTGGATGGGGAATCTAAGCCTGCTCAGGAAAGCAACCTCGTAGAAGCATACCTCCCCAAGCAAGAAGTGACAAGCTTGTTCCTCCCCGTAAGGAAGACGAACCCTAACCCTCTTAGGGAATTGAAATCTCTCTTTAAACTTAGAAAGCGTTTCGGCGTCCAAGCCACACACCTCCTCGAGAGCATGGAAGGCCTTAATTTGCTGTGGGCTGGAAGCCGTGGTGTCCTCCTCCATTTCCATAGGGTCGTCGCTAGAAGACAACCCCGTCTCGAGCTTGCTAGACCTCACCTTTGACATCGCTCTTCGCTCACTAGCTAAATTCTCGAACCAATCTACTAACTGACGCAGTAAGGGGAACAAATCAGCCAACACTACACTTAGGCTATTACCCTAAAAAACAAAGCCTTCAATTGAAGGGAAAAAGGAATGGGATGCACCTAAAGAAGCCCCCAAACATGTAAAAAGAAACGCAATAGAGGGGTAAGTTATCCTAATTTCATAACCACTAACCATGGAATCCCAAAGAACAAAGGAAGAGGGACAAAATCCTAAAACTCATACAATTTATCAAAACCCAAAAACCCAAAACAACCAAAAACCCGTACAATTCATCAAAACCCAAAATAGAAAAGAAAATAAGAAATCCATGTAACTTATCGACATAACAAAGAACAAAAGAGAAGGGAAGAAAGACATACCTCAAAGAAAACAGCCACAGAAAGGAAAAGCTTGAGAAAATCGTAGGGCAAAACAGTTTGGAGAAGAAGAAGCACAGAGCAATGATGATGTAAGAGTGGGAAAAGAGAAGGGAAATGAGAAAAGAAAGGAAGTTTAAAAATTAGGCACAAAAAACTGAAAAAAACTAGCGGGAAACCCGAGAGTCACATAAGTGGGGCATTAACTCCACCAATCAGGGCATGCCATATGGGTACAATGCATGTAGCGTTGCCACAACGCATTAAATACGGAACGATATCCCAAGAGTCGTGTTTAGACAGAAAACCTTTCACCTTCTAGTGGTCATCATGACATGCAATGACGACCATAGAACTTGGAAGGGCGGCTGATAGGGACCAACGAACTACCCTGCCCAGACGACCTCACTAAGAACATTCGTCCACTCAACCACAACATGGACAAAGAGAAGCGAATCATTGATAAGAAGTTTTAATTCCTCAAATCAGTTACCAATTAGCTGTCATACCGTTGGAAGCTCATCAACACCCACATTAATCAGCTCTGAAGCGTTACAAAAAGGGCATTAAAGCTACAATTAAAGCCCCAACAGCTAGAAACTGTGAAGCTATATATACAAGTCCATCAGGACTAGACTAGGTACATACACACAACTGAAATACACTAGTACATGTAATTTTGAAATTCTGAGCTCTCCTACTTCCTTAAAAGCTTCTATTTATTGACTTTATCATCGGAGGCTTCGTGGCAGGCACCATACCGTTGACCATCTGAAGAGAGCTTTACACCACCTTTGCAGGCTCAGTGACGAGGACACGACTTTGTCTGAACGAACCTACATTGTTGACGATTTTCGTATCATCACCTAACAAGTAGACCTACTCTAAACTCTCTATAAAAGGGACCAAACCTCACCAAGCAAAAGTATACACAACTATTCATTCCACTTCTCATACTTGAGTATTTAAGAAAGATCTAACTTAACCGTCGGAGGGTTCTTGGACGGTACCACATTGGTCAACTTCGATAGTTTTTCTTTCTTTATCAAGTTGTTGATCCACCATTGTTTGAAGCATCCAGCTTACTGATATCATACCTGATCAATTTCAGTCTCAAAGATAATGTTTTCCCTAATAAATGGAAAATAATTTCATTTTGACCAAGTTTTATAGCCTTAAACACTCAAAAATGAGGAATTCATTTTTTTTTTTTATAAATGTTTATCATTGAAACAAATGAGCCCGAACTTGTGTTCGGTTGACATTGATAAAATATAGGCAAAACTTAGGTACAATTCCTTACGTACGGTTGCTTAGGTTTCTCTCTTAATTTTTTGACACCTGTAACTTAACAAACAGACGTTAAAGACCCATCTCCTTTTGTTTTCTTCCGTTATTTTTTTTTTGTTTGTTTCTTGACCCGTGTCTGCAAGAAAGCACAAAGCAAAAGCTTTCTTCAGTTTAGATCTAAGAACTTTGAACATTGATCATACCAACCTTCTTCATCTTCTTCATTGGAATGGAAATCCCAACTGTTAGACAAGTCAAAAAGCAAGTCGCGAAATCTAGTCCGCAGCTGCCACCAAAGACCTCTAAGTAGTCGAAGTTGGAGCTCCGGACATCTAAGAAGACCTCCAAGCCTTCCTCTTCTACCGCTGGGAGATCAAGGACCAGAATGGAAGTGGCGTGTGAGGCGTGGAAGCTCTCGAATATCTTGTTGTAGTCCTCGGCGCATGGCAAAGGTGTAGCAGCCACTCCAATCCTCAGCAGCCCACCATAAACGTCATCGTACAAGCCTTTGCCTCTGCCATTGGTATGATCAATGTTCAAAGTTCTTAGATCTAAATTGAAGAAGGCATTTGCTTTGTGCTTTCTTGTAGTCACAAGTCAAGAAACCAAAAAAAAAAAAAAAAAAAAAATAATAATAATAATGACGGAAGAAAACAAAAAGAGATATTTCTTAACATTTGTTTGTTAAGTTACAGGTGTCAAAAAATTAAGAGGGGGAACTTAAGCAACTATACGTAAGAAACTGTACCTAAGTTTTGCCTATAAAATATATAGTAAACAACTAAAGAGCAATGGAAGACCTATTATTAAAGGATAAAAACCAAACAGCCAAAGGATGACAACCATCTTTGTTGATCTACGACACAGCCATCTCATGTAATCAACTTCTTGCTGATCCAAGGTGGTGGTTGTAGCTGTCAAATGGCAAGATCGAGAGGTAGGTTTTGGTTGTCGGTGGTAGTTAGAAAAAAGAAGGTAGTGGAGGAGTTCGAAGGTGGTGGCCAACATTGAGAGAGTAAAAAAAAAAAAGAAAAAAAAATTATAATTTAGTGTATTGATGAATAGAAGTATTGAGTTACTGTTCATTTATTATTGCTGAATGCTAAACTATTGAGCTTGATGCGTAATATTTTTAGGAGTGTTTAATTATTAATATTTTTTTACCCAATTGCTAGTTTGATTAACCTAATGAGCATGCTCTCAATTTTGTAACTAATCACTTTTAATTTTTATATTTTATATTTATGAAAAGGGGTAATGTATTTGTATTTTCAAACACAATACAAAAATCTTCCATATTAAAGTTACATATAAATAACTACCATGCTTCCAACAATTTCAAGTCATCTTGCTATAGAGACATAAAATATTGACAGCAACAATACTGAAAAAAAAAGGGGAAAAAGGAAAGGTACTAAGAAACATCAATACTTCTTAATATTTAATTTTATTATTACTATTATTGTAGATCCAGACAGATGCCAGATAAAAGTCAAACAGAATCAAAAGCCGAAGCCAATCTGTGATCGTATGGAAGTTGGACTTTGAGACACGGATTTTGACAGCTCTGAAGTGAGACTGTTGAGTGTAACAAAGATGGGCAGAGATGGCATAACGTGTTATGAGAAGATGCCTAAAACAAGGAATAACAATTCTGGTTTCACACAGGGGATTTCTAGGTTCTTCTATTCCATGGCCCAGCCCAATCAATCAGCATGTGGACGGATGTGGGTGGGTTTTTTTTTTTTTTTTTCTTTAATCTCCACTTTCTTACCCTGAGACCATGTGAAACTTTTCAGAATCCACCCACATGGTGGTGGGTTTCATCTTTAACCTTTAGCTTTTGGAAACAACCGATTCAGAACTACACAACACGCCTTGTCTCCCCTAAAGTAATTATCATTGTCAATGGTCCCAGAACACAAATTGCAGCTCTGTTTTATTATTGATTTTTCTTTAATTTATTATTGGGCCTTGGCTAGGGCGTAAGGTGTAGTGTAGCAAACTAGCAGTAATATTCATTCCCAGTTTGTGGTACTGTCAGCAGGGGGAAACGCACAAAGTCAAGTGCCATTAATGGGAGGAATGGAAACTATCACGCTCACGCTCCAATCTTGACTCAATGAGTGAAATATTGTTAAGCGTAGCCAATTTATGACCCGCTTCAATATTACTCCATTATAATGTCACACAGAGGAGCCTGCAGTCAATTACTACAAATTTACAAGTATGATGCAGAATTGTTATTCAAGTTTCCCAGGAAAACTCTTCTCCCCAAAAAAAAAAAAGTTTCCCCAGGAAAACAAAAAATAAAAGATGTTCAATAATTTGCACGAATGTTATACGATTAAATACAAACCCATTTTGGGGGGTAAAAATACTGTAGTTCTTAATGCTTCATTGAAAAATGCCCTTTATTAATTGTGTAGCTAAATGCAATCGTGTCACCGTGGAGACCATTAAATTTGGGAAATGGACCCAGGGGGCCAGGCATTAATTAATTGCAATTTTTCATAACGTAAAGTAAAGCATTGTAGAAGTAGAAAGAGAAATGCAAAGAAAGAAATCCCACTCCGCAAATATTACCCAAGGAAGGAAGGAAGGAAGAGACTGAACATTGACCAGGTCACCCATGACCCAAAAAGAATAAAAAGAAGAATATAGCAAAATATAATTTAGGGTAAATAATCCCATCCACTAAACAGGACATCTCATCTATAATTAGGCTATGTAATCCCATCTAATAATCACAACCTCCCATCACTCATAAGCCCCATTTAAGCAAAAACAAAACCCACCTCACCTCTCTACCCTCAACTACCTTAACCAACCCAAAAGCCCCAAATTCGCCTCCCCAACAAAACAATCTCAATACTTCATTCATTCATTCATATATATTAAAAAAACCAAAAACAAAACCGCTTTTCAGCTTCCCAAACCCCCCAGAAATAAAAAACACATAAAACACATAAATAAAAAAGTCTCTCTTTTGTTTTCAGCATTTTCAGGAATCCGAATTCCTCAGATTTCAAAATCACCACCCACAAAACAAATGTGGCGGTCGTGGGGCAAATCAACGGTTAAGATTCACGACACGTCATCATCTCCATCCCCATCCACCCACTTCGCTTGCTCTTCCTTCAAAGACCTACCTGACCTCTGCTTAGACGACGACGTCGACGAGTCCGACTCCTCTTCCTCTCAATTCTCCACCTCTAAAAAACCTTTACCTTCCATTTTCCACCGAGTCCGACTCGCCAGCTCGCTCCTCCGCTCCTGGTCAACTCGCCCGCCCGAGTCCGTTTTCAATGGCCAATCCGGGCCGTCGATTTCATTCCCTGGCGCAGAGAAACGAATCGTATTGTACTTCACCAGCCTCCGCGTGGTCCGGCGCACGTTCGAGGACTGCAGAGCCGTCCGATCTATTCTCCGTGGGTTTCGCGTCTCGATCGACGAACGAGATCTATCCATGGATTCCGGGTTCCTGACCGAGTTACAGCAGATCCTCGGTCAAAGAAAGTTGACGTTACCGAGGGTTTTCATTGGCGGTAGGTACGTCGGAGGCGCGGACGAGATTCGCCAACTTCACGAGACCGGCGAGCTCAAGAAAATCGTACAAGGCTTGCCCGCAGTGGAACCTGGCGTCTGTGACACGTGTGGCGGTTATTGTTTTATTCTCTGTGACGAGTGCCACGGTAGCCATAAGCTGTACAACGACAAAACTGGCTTCATGTGTTGTATCGCGTGCAATGAGAACGGTCTCATCAGGTGCCCTTCTTGTTCTTGCGCTCCTCCCTGATCCGTCTGATTGATTGCTTTAGACTCTATTAATTTTTTTAATCTTTTTTTTTTTAAATAGCAAAATTTTTTTTTTTTTTTGGGATATTTCAGTTTTGTAGTTTTTTGTGTTTTTATTTTTAAAAGTTTTAGTTGGGTGTGGAAGCATGCGTTTGGTTGGAAAACATAGAATGAGCCAGCCACACAACATGTGCCCATTGAAATGTTGTTCAAAGATTATATGAGCTAACTCTGGTTAGTTATTTTTATTTTTTATGAATTAAGGTAGTGTGGTGACATGAAAAAGAGAAAGACTGTTTGTATATATATTTAGCAAATTTGTATAAATTTTTTTTTTTATTTTTGGTATTAAATTTTATGTTATTAAAAAGAAAGAAATCTTTTAGTATTTTGACAATTGGGTTGAATGATGTGCCATGGTTTATTAATAAATAAAAGTTTCATCGCACTCGGATCAGAATCATTTGTGATTGTCATCAATTTCATCTGAGAATTATAAAATTCCAGCGCCGCCTTACGTGTAATATTATGGAGGCTTTGAATACTAGCCTGTTGGGCACATGGGCGTGTAAAAAGTCCGGCTGATTTGTGGTTTGGCAGAGAATGAGTATGACAATGCAGAAGGTGGCATCTATGTGAACGTGGAATCGATTGAGTGAACCCCTTCGTCTTTGCTACTTTCTTTTTGTCTGAATTCTGACTTGACCCCAGAGCTTGGTGGAGATAAGGGTGGGTTTTCTTTAACTGAAATTATGAAATACGTTTTTAATTTTTGGCATGGGAACTATTAGAAATTCAATGTTTGTTCTTTTGATAATCAATAATGTTAGCATATTGAAAACTTTTCATAAAAAAGTTGAATGTTAATACATAGTGTTCCTTTTTTTAGTTGCTAAATTAATACATATGGTTCTTGTTTATTTGTTCTTTTCCCCTTCTTTTATACATTGTTATTGATTCCGTTCCGTTCCGGCCGGAACGGCCGGAATTTTTCGTACCGGTATGCAAACCGGTACCGGAATACTCACGTTCCACCTCGGGTCAAATTCCGGGTCATTCCGGTCCATTCCGGTCAATTCCGGCCAATTCCGGCCGAGATGCAAATTTCGGCCGGTACCGGATTTGGCCTATTATTTAAAAAAAAAAAGAAAAAGAAAAAAAAAAAGAGTAAAGGTCCAATGGGTGTTGGTAGTTCTTGGGAGTTCTTTTGATGATGAATTTGATCATTCTCTCATGGATGATGATGAGGAGGATGAGTAAATCTTGTATTTTTTTATATTTAGTTATTGTCTTGTAAATCTTCTTATTGTATGATGTTATATTGATGTTTAAGACTTAAGAGTTAAGACTAAATGATTTGTATTATTTGATATTTAGTTATTTATTTATTAGAATTGACAATTTTATGTTCAACAAGGATATATATAAATTATTTTTTAAGAACCCCGAAACACCCTAAAACAGTACGCCGAAATTGGCCGGTACCGAAATATTCCATTCCACTGGACAAACCGAAACGGGGTCTGAAACGGTATTAATAACAATGCTTTTATACACCATAGAATTAATTTTAAATTTATTTTTAAATATTGAATAATAGCACGTACAATTTACTAAATCTAGTTCGAGTTTCAAAGCATTCTCATCCGAAAATGCGAAAAAATGCATTTTACATTTCTAAATATTACTTTATTTCTTTTACATTTCTATTTTAACAATAACTTTAATGTTAGGACAGTTAGTGAGACCTGCAATTGATAAATGAGGAAGATAATTTAAAAAAAAAAAAAATTGTTTTGAGAAGACAAAGAATTAAAAAGAAAGAGTTAAATTACAAATTATACTTTCGAATTTTGTTCAAGATATAATTCAATCTTCTAATTTTAATCCGCATTTAATGTAGTCCTTTAACTTAATTTGGTTAGGTAGGTTTTGTTTACCATCCAAAAATGACGTAGTTTGCTTTTTTTTTCCCTAATGAATTTCTTAAATTAAATTAATCCAAAAATTAATTTAAATTATTTTTTGATCTTTTGATTTATTTATGATTGGAAGAGCATAAGGAAAAGAAAAGAACAAAAAAAAAAAAAAAAAGAACAAAAAAAAATAAAAAAAGCCTAGTATCATAGTCAACAACAAATTTCTATGCATAGATCAAATATTCAACCAAAAGTTTCTATCCAATTTGTACACAAATTCAACCAAATATACATATCTTAAGACCCATTAGCAAAATCAAACCAACTCTGGATAAACTCAATTTTTTACAGTTTGGTCAAAAACTAACACGAAATCCAAAACTTTTGGATTAGCCACACCACCAACCCAAAAATCAAACCCCAAAATTAAGCACCACCAATAACTAGTAATTTTTTGGCCAGATCCTTTCATCTTCACTACCTTTTTTTTAATTGATTTTTTTTTTATGAACCTTTCATCTTCACTACCTTAAGCCCGAAAAAGGAAAACCACAAATATTTTCCATACTGTCAATTGAATAACTCGAGTAACACATTTTAAATACGATAAAGATGGATGATCAGAAAGAAATCCAATAGAGAAGGTTACTAATCAATGTTGTTCGTGATACCTGGCCAAGATGGTTGATGATGTATCATGTATGATCAAAACGAAAGCCGAAGATCAGTTGTAGAAGAAATATGCATTACACCATTGATATCACCCAAATCATTTTGTTAGAAAATATCATATTTAAGAAAGATGCTTCTCAGGTTGTAGGTACATTGTGCACTAACATGGAATAAATTATGATGTGCTTGTGAGTGGCTGACTAGTGACAACGATGGTGGGAGTGAGAACCTTGACGTTGTCCACAACCAGGAATAAACCAAGATTAATCGTGCAGACTGCAGAGTGGCTAGAGGTAATATTGATAGAAAAATCTTGGATTTGATGATTATAGATATTATTTCGTGGAGATCATAGAGGTTTTGCAACACACCATATTATAGAACATAACTAATAGATGAGGTATGTCTATAAATACCATGTTAGAAAAAGGTGAGACATAATTATCGTATAAGGGTAATGTACATGAGAAATTATGAAAAAGAAAAAGAATTCAAAGAGAGGAAGAGAAAGAGTCAAAATGTAGGGAATTAACAACATAGTTCAGCTTTGAAGGCCTACATTGATAGTGAAAAGTCTTTAATAACTAAATTTTTACTATTAAGCTAAATGTATTACAATAAATCTATTAAAAAGTATTTTTAGTAGTTAAATTTTAAACTAACAATAAACCAACTAGAGTTACAATACTTAAATTAATATGAGGATACGATTACTTTTACTGCAGTTCAAGTAAGATGAAGATTATTTTGTTTGCATTAATTTCAAAAAGGATAGATACAATTAATTTGGACTAGAGTTATATAACAACCTTAGGTGTTGACTAGGATTAAGCCTTGATATCTTTAATAGTGACAATGAATGTGATTGGTGTCGCATCAACAACATTATAAATAATTTTGGATAAATAACACCATTCTCCCATGAGCTTTTATGAAACGATTTTTACTAAAAATGTTCTTATTAAGGGTGAGGAGAGTGCTGTTTTGTCCATAATTTGGATAAGAATTTTTTTAAATAAAATATTTTGTTGGTAAAATACCAGTTTGAGATGGCGTGGGCTCAATATTGCATTTATACTAACCTTAAAGGGGAGTGTCATCTCATAAAATATTTGGGAGAGAGTAATTTTGTAAAAGCTTAAGGGAGCATGGTGTTATTTACCTCATAATTTTTTACTTATTAATTTTGTTTGTACATAAAAAAAATATTATATTAATTAATTTGTAAAGCTTATGTATTAAAATTTATACGGTCTAACATCACTTTTGGGTTTGAAATCATCTATATCTCTTATTGAAAATATGACTAACGGGTTGAATTTATTGAAATCAACTATATGGTGTTATTTACCTCATATAGTTGTTTTGCATTGGTCATTAAATTTAATTAGATAGTTTAATTTAATTTAAAAAATATATAAATCATAGTATTTAAATAATTATACCTAAATTTTGATATAGATAAAAAATTTTCCATATAGTAACCAATTTTTTACAAGTCTTAATTAAAAGTCTGATCAATGAAAAGAGAGTGCTTTTCTGATTATGAGAGAACATATCATGTATGTAAATACAAATTCTAAAAGATTCATGCAGATGATGGATAATCCTCTCCTCTCTCTGATCATAATCCCTCCTCCCATCTCTCTCTCAAATTGGATAGTGCAATTACTCTGATGATTACAAAGCGAACACAGCCATGAAAGTGATTGAAATTGTGAATCAGCATTGTAACCATAATGAAACTCTATTCTATATGGTCACACCTCAAGAAGTAGAGATCTCTATCAAGGCTAGCAAACTAGAAAAAGTAATAGTTATGCATAAAGCAGAACAAATCCTGAAAGATCGCCTTTTCTCTCCCCGTTGATCATTTGGCACATACGCTGTAACAATAAAGGACAATAACTGGAGGCCAGAGTTCAATTAACAGGTTTGTTAATGCGTCTATTATTCAACTACTACTTTATTGTTTGGCTACATGTCAAACACCTTCTCAAAATTGGGATTAATGCAGTCACGTGCAAAAAGACAAAATTATATTTTGTGTTTTGGTGATAAAGGAAGAACTGAAGAAGATGAGGACCCAAAATTGAAGACAACAATTAAATACCTAGTCACTTAGAAGCAGCAAAATCTGGCTAGCTAGAAAGCACCATCCACCACGTATTGTAGCAGAGAAAAAATAGAAATAATTGGTAAGCATTATTATTGGTGGTGCTAAAAAACCATATTGGCATCATCAATTACAAATCTGGCGCTCTATTGGTGGAGTTAAAAGCCAAAATTTTCGGCTTCTCAGCCATTATGCACAGCCAAACTATTATGTTGTGTTCACACTATTAAGAATATTTTGATAATTTTTTTTTTCTTTCTTTTTTCTTTTTCCTCCTTCCCATTTCTGCGGTTGCTTCTCTCTTCTCACTCTCCACAGCCATTTGCTCTTCGCCTCTTCCATCATACCTTGCCGATATTGCTGATCTCGCCTACCTAGCCTCTGTTCTCGCATGCCTAGCCACCAATCTAAAGTATATATAATTTTATTGTAGTGGATATATTATTTTATTGTGTTGTTTATATTATTTTATTGTATTGAAAGCTAAAATAAGATCACTGATATTGGGTGTTTTGTAAAGTGAAGAGGTAAAATAGATAAAGTAGCTTTGTAGGGAGCCAAATTGCTAAATTAATGGCTCCACCAATGTGGATGCTTTGAAAATTTAGATGGTGAAGTAGTTTGGAGTTTTCTGACTAATGTTGTCCATATTGTATTTAATATCTCGTAGTCTTAACCTGATAAAAATAATAACAACTACATATCATTAAATCACATAATAAATTAGATTAAACAATACACTATAACTGAAAAGAACAATACAATAAAAAATTATAATGAAATTATATTTTTCATAAGTTAATTTTGATTATAAATTTATTTATTAGTAATTAATTATATAGTTATGTGATATTTTATTTTTCACAAAACTTAATTTATTATTTATAAATTAAAAGGACAAAGGCTTTTGCTTGAACATAAATAAAGGATTTCTTAAAAAAAAAAAGGATTTTAATATGGTGAAANAAAATATGACTAACGGGTTGAATTTATTGAAATCAACTATATGGTGTTATTTACCTCATATAGTTGTTTTGCATTGGTCATTAAATTTAATTAGATAGTTTAATTTAATTTAAAAAATATATAAATCATAGTATTTAAATAATTATACCTAAATTTTGATATAGATAAAAAATTTTCCATATAGTAACCAATTTTTTACAAGTCTTAATTAAAAGTCTGATCAATGAAAAGAGAGTGCTTTTCTGATTATGAGAGAACATATCATGTATGTAAATACAAATTCTAAAAGATTCATGCAGATGATGGATAATCCTCTCCTCTCTCTGATCATAATCCCTCCTCCCATCTCTCTCTCAAATTGGATAGTGCAATTACTCTGATGATTACAAAGCGAACACAGCCATGAAAGTGATTGAAATTGTGAATCAGCATTGTAACCATAATGAAACTCTATTCTATATGGTCACACCTCAAGAAGTAGAGATCTCTATCAAGGCTAGCAAACTAGAAAAAGTAATAGTTATGCATAAAGCAGAACAAATCCTGAAAGATCGCCTTTTCTCTCCCCGTTGATCATTTGGCACATACGCTGTAACAATAAAGGACAATAACTGGAGGCCAGAGTTCAATTAACAGGTTTGTTAATGCGTCTATTATTCAACTACTACTTTATTGTTTGGCTACATGTCAAACACCTTCTCAAAATTGGGATTAATGCAGTCACGTGCAAAAAGACAAAATTATATTTTGTGTTTTGGTGATAAAGGAAGAACTGAAGAAGATGAGGACCCAAAATTGAAGACAACAATTAAATACCTAGTCACTTAGAAGCAGCAAAATCTGGCTAGCTAGAAAGCACCATCCACCACGTATTGTAGCAGAGAAAAAATAGAAATAATTGGTAAGCATTATTATTGGTGGTGCTAAAAAACCATATTGGCATCATCAATTACAAATCTGGCGCTCTATTGGTGGAGTTAAAAGCCAAAATTTTCGGCTTCTCAGCCATTATGCACAGCCAAACTATTATGTTGTGTTCACACTATTAAGAATATTTTGATAATTTTTTTTTTCTTTCTTTTTTCTTTTTCCTCCTTCCCATTTCTGCGGTTGCTTCTCTCTTCTCACTCTCCACAGCCATTTGCTCTTCGCCTCTTCCATCATACCTTGCCGATATTGCTGATCTCGCCTACCTAGCCTCTGTTCTCGCATGCCTAGCCACCAATCTAAAGTATATATAATTTTATTGTAGTGGATATATTATTTTATTGTGTTGTTTATATTATTTTATTGTATTGAAAGCTAAAATAAGATCACTGATATTGGGTGTTTTGTAAAGTGAAGAGGTAAAATAGATAAAGTAGCTTTGTAGGGAGCCAAATTGCTAAATTAATGGCTCCACCAATGTGGATGCTTTGAAAATTTAGATGGTGAAGTAGTTTGGAGTTTTCTGACTAATGTTGTCCATATTGTATTTAATATCTCGTAGTCTTAACCTGATAAAAATAATAACAACTACATATCATTAAATCACATAATAAATTAGATTAAACAATACACTATAACTGAAAAGAACAATACAATAAAAAATTATAATGAAATTATATTTTTCATAAGTTAATTTTGATTATAAATTTATTTATTAGTAATTAATTATATAGTTATGTGATATTTTATTTTTCACAAAACTTAATTTATTATTTATAAATTAAAAGGACAAAGGCTTTTGCTTGAACATAAATAAAGGATTTCTTAAAAAAAAAAAGGATTTTAATATGGTGAAATGTGTGGTCTATGGAGAAGGATGTGATCCAAATAAAAGAGGTCCATTATCCATCTTACATGAATAAGAGCATTAACATTGGGGTTGGGGGGGGGGGGGTGGTTTGTAAAATCTCCCAAATTGCTGTTTTGTTCTCTTTTATTGAGAGAGAGAGAGAGAGAGAGAGAGAGAGAGAGAGAGAGAGAGAGAGAGAGAGAGAGAGAGAGAGAGAGATTTCAGCTTCTAGGTTAAAAGAGAATTAAACTTTCATATAGATATTCCCAATTTGGAAAGAGGTGGGTGTGAACCCTTTCCCTTTGGCAGTGGTAGGTGACGCTAAACAAAGCTCTATGGGCTCTTGGTTTTTCTCTATCAGAAGTTAATAAGCTTAGGGCGAGAGGATTTGCGGCACCATCTGAGACTTTAATTGGGGCTGGTGCTGTCAGGGAGGAGTAGGCCATGGATATGTGTGGTGTCCAATCCAACCATAGGGAGGAAGCTAATATGAGAATAGAAGGAAGTGGGGAGGAAAGGGAAATGATTCCAAACCCAGACCCGGGGCAACCTTCTTTAACGATGTTTGCAAATCAGGTAGGATTGAGTTCCCTTGAGGCGGCATCAGTGCGTATTGCTTCATGCTCTTTAAAGCGTATTAACTCGGCGATTTGATTAAGACAAACAGGTGAGGGTGATGCAGAAGTCCTAGCAGAAGCTATGCTTTCCTATGATCAGCTGGGAGATTTGGAAGCCCCACTTGAGGATATGCAGTGTGGTGAAGGAGGTGAGGTTCATATCTCATCCTAGGTTGCTGTTTTTTTATTTCCCTTTTTCTGTAAATATGAATTTGCTTATTTGGAACTGTAGGGATTCTCTCAGCCCCATAGATTTGGTTCGTATTCATAATCCTGTTATTTTGATTCTGACGGAGACTAAAGCTAGTGGTGATAGGGCGAGAAGGATTGCCAACAGAGTGCCTTTTGATGGGGCAATTTTTGCTAACACCATTGGTCTTTCGAGAGGTTTATGGTTGCTTTGTGATAAGTCTCATGTGGATATAGCTGAACTATTGTCGACAAAATAGGAAATTCACGCTATGGTCACTCCAATCTATGCCAATTCTTCGTGGTTGTTGTCTGCTGTTTATGCTAGTCTAAGATTTGCTAAGAGGTGCCTCCTGTGGGAAAATTTGATGGCAGTTTTTGAACTCCACTCCTTTCCTTGGGTGATTGCAGGAGACTTTAATGAGGTACTGATGGGAGAGGATAAATTCAGGGGGAAAGCAATGAATATTAGTAAAGCTTTGTGCTTCTGAGATTGTCTGGACAATTGTAGGATGATTGATATCGGTTTCTCTGGCACTCGGTTCACGTGGTCAAATCATCACCCCTTAGCTCATTTCATCCAAGAGAGAATAGATAGGGTTTTTGTCAATGTAGAATGGAATGACTTATTTCCTGAGGCTTTTGTTCAGCACCTTGAAAGGGCTTATTCTGATCATTGCCCTATTTTATTATGCCTGGATAGAAATCAGGATTTTAGGCTTCCTCACCCCTTTCGATTCCAACCAATGTGGCTATTTCACCCGGACTTCTTGGCTGTTGTGAGAGAGGCATGGGCTACCCCAGCTATTCTCTCTACTGCTGTTTCTGCCTTTGCCACTAAAGCAAGGATTTGGAATAAAACTATCTTTGAGAATATTTTCCACCGAAAAAAGAGAGTCCTTGCCAGATTTAGGGGTATTCAAGATGCTTTGTCTATCAATCCTACTAATTTTTTGATGGATTTAGAAAGAGATTTGAGAGCTGAATTTTAGGAAATCACCAAGCTTAAGGAAGAGTTTTGGGCCATGAAAGTTCGAATCACTTGGCTGGTGGAAGGAGATAGAAATACTGGGTTTTACCACACCTCGACTTTAGTTTGTAGGAGAAGAAACCGTATTTCATGCATGAAAGACAGGGCAGGCAACTGGATTCAGGGGGAAAGGAAGATAGCTGAGTTTATTAGAAATGGGTACTTTGACTTATTTACCTTCAGTCTCGGGTTCGCATTCCAGTCTGCTTGGGACCTTCCCTTTTGGCACAATTGTCTAAATGAGATAGAGGCTAAAAACCTTATTAGGCCGATATCTGATGAAGACATTGCTGCTGGTCTATGTTCTCTAAAGGCATTTAAAGTGCCTAGTCCTGATGGCCTTCATGCGGGGTTCTTTCATCGGTTTTGGTTATTTTTGGTGACTTGATACAAGAAGAAATGAAGGGTATTTTTGCCTCGGGGAAGATGCCGGAGTATCTCAATCAAACAATCATCTCTCTTATCCCTAAATGCATAAACCCAGAGTCTTTTAACCATTACTGTCCGATCAGTTTGTGTAACACAGTTTATAAGATTGTCTCTAAGATTATTGTAGCTAGACTGAGGCCTTTGCTCCCTGGTTTAGTGTCCCCTCTTTAAACAGTGTTTGTGTTGGGTCGGAAAGGGTTGATAACGCCATTATTGTCCAAGAGATAATTCATTCCATGTCTAGGAAAAAGGGGAGGGGTGGAAGCATGGTAATTAAAATTGACTTGGAAAAAGCTTATGATTGGCTAGAATGGAGTTTCATTAGAGATACGCTTTCTCTCTTTAAGTTTCCTAGCCACCTGATCAACTTTATTATGAGTTGTGTCTCCTCCTCCTCGATTTTCATCCTAATTAATGGAGGTGCCTTAGAGTCTTTCCTCCCTTCCAGAGGTATTAGGCAAGGGGATCCCTCTCCCCTTACCTTTTTATCTTGTGTATGGAAGTTTTGGGTGCTCTCATTGCTAATAAGTGTAACTCCAAGCTTTGGAATCCCATTAAGGCCTCTCGGAGTGGTCTAGCCTTTTCCCATCTATTTTACATAGATGACTTAGTCATTTTACAAGAGCAGACTGTAAGAACTATGTGGCAATTAGGGAGGTGCTGGATTCATTTTGTAGCATCTTAGGTCAAAATGTTAGCCATGAGAAATCTTGTGTCTTCTTCTCCTTAAATGTGGCTATTGATGCCAGGGCAAAGATGTGTGACATATTGGATTTTCGCTCTACTCCTTCTCTTGGGAAATATCTGGGGTTTTCGATTAAACACTCGTCCATGCCTCAAGACTTTGGGTTTATTTTAGAGAGGGTTCAGAGTAGACTAACTGGGTGGAAAGCAAATTTGCTTTTTTCTGCTGGTAGAGTTATTTTAACCCAATCTGTGACTACCATGATCCCTAATTATTCTATGCAATGCCTAGCTCTCCCCGCTAAGGTTTTGAGAAGTATTGATAGGCTTAGTTGCAAATTTCTGTAGGGCTCGTTTGAGAGCAAGAAGAAACTCCACTTGGTAAGTTGGAAGAAGATTGCCAAACCTAAGATGGATGGGGGTTTAGGTTTACAAGTTGCTAAAGTAAAAATATTTCTAATCTTGCCAAGTTAAATTGGCGTCTCCGATCCGAGCATTCTTCTCTTTGGGCCAGAGTGTTAAATCATAAATATCGCACCCCACGGAGGACCTTTAATCTACGCTCCTTTAGATAGGCTTGCTTAGTTACTTGGTCTGCTATCCGCAAAGGTGAGGGTGTTTTTCATAAAGTTTCTAAATGGATTGTTAGAAAAAATAGCCAACTATCCCTCTGGTTTAATAAATTGTTGGATAGAGGGCCTCTTCGTAGTTTAATTGAGGGACCTTAGGGGGGGGGGGGGGGGGGGGGGGGGGATTTTGCACCACACCTATAGGGTGTGGCTTCCCCTCATGCTTAACCGCACTTCACATGTGAAGGGTAAGAATCGGTCTACACCAGGTTCAGTTGAACATAGAGGGGTGGTGCAGATAATTCGCTGCAAAAATAAAACAAAGAAATAATTAAAAAAAAATTATCATCAAGCAACCCACATAGAAAAATCAAACAACCCAAATATTTAAAAAAAAAAAAAACAGACAAATATGTTCAAAATCTTTCACAAAATTTTCAAACAAATTCTCCATCTTTCTAAAAAGCATTGCAAGGAGAAGCAGGTATATATTGAGCATTATATAAATTTTCATACTTGGAAGAAAGCATAGAAAGGAGAACCATAGTAGCTAGGTATTAAGCATCAAAACATTCTCTTGAAATTTCTAGGTAATAATTGTGACAAAGAGGAGAAATGAGAGGGGAAACCTTGGAAACTATGGCATCTAGTGGATGATGGTGGTGGGCCTGGTGGCAAAGGTAGGGGTTGAGGAATGATAGAGAGAGAGAGAAGGGAAAGGGGGAGAGGCGGACGAGAGATAAGAGAAGACAAAATTTAAAAGAGATTCAGAAATTTAACCTAAGTTCTAACTAAAACGACGTCGTTTTGAACTTATTATTAAAATTAATATTAGTTCCAAAACGACATCGTTTTGTATCAGATTAGAAAAAAAAAATTTAAATGGATCGATGTCATTTTAAATCACTAAAATTAACCCTACTTTTTTTTTCTTCTTCCTTCTCCTTTCTCACTTTCACGCCTCTAATAAGTCTCACTTTCAAGCCTCTCTTATCTACTGCACAAGTACTCTCTATCTCTCTCTCTAGAAATTTCTTTTATTTTAAAACTAAAACATGATTACATATACATATATGTATATGTATATTTTAAACTATATATATATACACATACATGGGGATTAGTTCGGTTACACATCAAAATGCAAAACCCATAATCGCTCGCCGCACCGGCCGTTGTCGGTACTCGCAAATTGTCTCTGACCATCGTGCCATCCATCTCCGGTGAAGCTCAAATGGGTGCAATTTGGATTGGTGCAAATCGGCATTGTCAGCTGCAGGTAGAATCTAAACAGGCCTAGCTTCAATTAGTGACTCAGTGTGTCACGGTCTACTAAGTACTAACTTTTTTTTTTTTCCAGCATTTTGATTTTTGAGGGAGATAGAAATTGAGAGAGTTCATGCTTTCAATCTTTCACCAAGAAGTAATCACTCACTATTATTCCATGTTTTGATTTTAATATTCAGTAACAACTACTTCAAGTTTATATATATATATATATAATTAGCTTTTATTTTATATTTATATTGAGAATAATATAATGAATTCCTTGTTATTTTATGTTCTTATCTTTGTATGTAAAAGAAAATTGTATAGGGATGTCAATATTTCAAACCAATCAAACCGATTAAATCGACCATAAAAAACCGCACCACTATAGATCAGAAAACCGACCCTAGGTGGTGTGCATTGGTTCAAATAATGAGAAAATTTATCTCTATTGGTTCGGTGATAAATTTGGGAAAAAACTGCACTAACCAAACCGCACGCCCCTACATATTTATTACTAAAGTTTCTACAAATTTAAAATTTTACTAAAAATGGAATACAAATTGATAGTTCAATAAATGTAATTAATGGATTTCACTAGCATAATAAATGAATGTCATAATTTTTGTGTGTGAATGGTACCATGTCAGTTTCTAAGGATTTTTTTAATGTAAAATTTTTATTTCCCAAGCATCACTCTTATTATGTAGTTTTTCTTAAAAAAAAAAAAAACTCTTATTATTTAGTTGGTAAGCATGGAAAAGCAAGAGGTGAAATGGAAAATCCATCTCAAAGTAAGAAGAATTTCAAGTGCAGTACATTAGGTTCTCCAATAAAATTCAAATGCATAACTAGATTGAATTTAATTGTACTTACGAAAAATAATAAATTTTATTATATATTGATCAATATAAAATGTGTTGGAATTTAATTGGAGAACTTAATGTATAGTACCTAAGCTTTGTTATACCAACAACAAGCTCCACGAGGTTTTTTGAAAAATATGGACAAGTATCTTGAGAGATTATTGAAGGGATGAAAGGGGATCAACAAGATCCAAGACCAATGTCAAACAAGAGGATCTTTAAGGCCCAAATCCAACAGGTAGGATCTTTAAGGCCCAAATCCAACAGGTTTGAACAACACCTTAGTATTGCTTTGTAGGGCTGACTTAATAAAGTTTGAGACCTAGACGAGAATTTTGTTAAAACTGAAAACTTTTTATTGAAAGTACTATAAATAAAGGTAAAAGTTAGCTGAAATAGTATAATGAGACCCATGAATAGTACCAAAAAGTGTAGTGGGGCCCATAAATATTAGTAAAACTAAGCTGAATAGTAAAACAAGCTGGCAAATTTCATCCATGCCAAACGCACACTTAATCTACACACTCATAACAATTCCTTTTTGGTGAAACAATTTAGGATTTCAAATGGGTTGAATTTTTATTGGTCTAGTATTTTTGAGGTCTTCTTGGAGTTGGGAGAAATAATGAAATATCCACTTAATATTTTCCCTATAAAAAAGAAATCACCCTATAACTTTTGTTTAATTTTGTTTTTTGTTTTTTGTTTTTTTTTTTCAAGGAGGCTTTGGGACCCTTCTATAAAATTTTGGGGGTATAGGGATACACCCAGGCCAAAAGCTGACCATGTTGCTCAATCTTACTCATATTCTTCCTTTGTTTGTGGCTTATACGAGCCATGAAGATTGGAGAAAGCAAAGAACCGGTTTGTGGAAGAAATTTCTAAATGACAATGTTAGAATATTAGTTTAGTTGCAGCCTTGTAGGTCCATTCATGAAAGGCCCACGCTTATTTGGATGTTGTAACTTGTACGATAGTACTACTTAGGGCTGTCCAAGAAACTCGCCGACCCGCTCAACCCGCCTGAGTCCGACTTGCCGCCACCCGATCCAATGACTCTGACAGTCGGACGCGGGTTCCGAACTATCTAACCCAACCCTAGCGGGTCGGTTGTTGGTTTTTCATTTCAAAACTCTTGAAACTCGACCCGAACCGATGCCTTTAATGTTTTCGGCGAAATATTAAGCATTCTAGACCAAATTCGGCGAGATTTCATTGAGATTCGTCAAGATCTGGTCCAGATTCTTCGAGATCCAGCGAGATCTCATCGTTATTCGACGAATTTTAGGCCAGATCTCGACGGATTCAACCAGATTTCGGCCCTGGTGATAAAACTCGAGACCAACCTGATACAATCCAAAATCGACGAGACCCAAATCGAAAAATCCGACCAGATCATCTGGGTCGATTTCTGGTCATATTTTCATCAACCTGACTCTTTCGGGTCGGGTCCAGGTTAGGCACAAATCTGACCTGACTCGACCCGTGGACAACCCTAGTACTACTTGTTGTAAACCACTTTGCTTTTATTTATTTATTTTTGGAGCAGGTAGAAAGTGTAATAGTATGTTTTTGTGTAAAGTTTATTGTTTATTATTATTATTTTTTGAGAATGTGTGTAAAGTTTATTGTGATTGAGCAAGAGAGCTACAACAAAAATTAATTATCGTTTTGACTTAATGATAAATAGTAATTATTATAGAGGGGACGTAATAAGTTAATACTCTATTTTCCCTATATAAAACAATATACATACAAAAATATGCTAAGAGTTTTATTTCTATGACACTGTTTGGTCTCCTTTATAAGAAAGGATTGTGACAATTCTCCCTTTCCCACTTGTAAGTTGTAAGTTGTAACAATTGAAGTTAAGATAAAAACAATTGCTATACGGAAATGACTTCAATTGCTATATGGATTCTTTGTTAGTGAAAGTTTCTAGTGACACAATTAAAAGCATAGACGGGCCAAGACAGACACTCACACAGGCCTTACATACATTTTATCTCGTGCTGTAATGGATTATTTTAGAAATTTTGTACTGAGGCAGGTTTGTGAAGTGTTAGATATATCATATATGTCGTGAACATATTTCTCAACCATTTTGAGTTTCTTGCTCCATGAAGAGCGTGTACAGACATAGTGTCAATGAATTGATACTTTTACCGAACTTTGTTACTTGATAATTTGTTTGCAACTGCATATTACAATTTATTCAGTAATCCAGATGATTATAGAAATCCTAATTGAAATTGTAATTTCAACCAATATTATTTTCACTTAATGGGCTTTGCAAAATCAATTTACTCGCATTTCGCAGAAGAACAGTGTCCCCAACCATATTCGCTTGGACATCATCCTTAATGGGCTCTTTGTTACTCAACGAGACAAGCATAAGTTTGTTGCAATTAAATGAGCTTGCTGACTTTCTTTCAGCCTAGTAGAGGTTGGATTGATAACTGAGTGCGCGTTGGGTTGGGGTGTTTTGAATCTCACATCTAGCATATGTTAGGTTGACCGTTAATAGTTGGTACTTGATACAACTAGATTAGTTCTTGAAAGCTGAATTATGTGTTAAAACACAAGAGTTGTTTAGACCCCAAAATTAAATATTGCGGCTCGGTGGATTTTACTCTAATTTAAACTAAGTGTGGAATAGAGTAAATGCAAGCGAACAAACAATAAGGCTACTCTAAGCCATATTCAACAAAACACAGCAGAATAATAAAAACTAAAAGAGTAGGGAAGAAGAATGCAAACACAAGATAACACGCCGATTTGTTATCGAAGAAGAAACCGAAGTACTTGGCGTAAAATCTCTCCGCTGCCCTCCAAGTGGTAAATCGATCTACTAGACAATCAGTTGGGATACATGAATAGAAAGAGACACTCCAATCCTAATCTACCCAGTGCACCTGAGCCCTCTAAACTCCTACTCTAACAAGACTTCTAGAAACTGTGCCTTGTCTATCTCTCTGGATCTTGCAATACACCCGATTGTATCCGCCAAAGCTTGGCTTCTTCCAATGCTTCCCAGTAGCACAAAAACCTCACTTGACACTCAGAATAGATGTGGTAAGTGTTTGAGTTATCAACCTCTCAAGGATATGGAAATGGAGAGGATGGAGTTAAGGAAAACTACAATGGATTGTGTAGAGAATTGTGGGTATAACAATCTCTCACTCTTAAGGTTGTGACTAGAGTTTTCTCTCTGAAAAGCACTCCTCAACATATGTGGGTAATGAGAGTATATATAGTGTTGGTAGAGATAGGGTGTATCAGATAGGACAAATTGGCAAAACAGAATGTTTCGCGGGTATCTCGCGAGAAGGCCTTACCCGCGAGATACTCGCGAAAACCAGCTGTCACCATCCTGTCCTGACTCTTCGCATTTCAGTCATGTGCTGGGCATATGCTTCACTTTGTGGGAAGGCTTCTTACGAGCTACCCGCGAAAACTTCTTTGTCTTCAATATGCCTTGAGTCTTCACACTCTCTCTCACATACAACATTTACAATAAAATCCCACATGAAATACAGGGTACACAAGATTGAACATAATTATAATAAAATTTGGCATGAAATTAAAGTCAACACAAAATAGTTGTAAATCATAACTTTATAGATCTCTTGGGTATAGTGTAAATGTGGCTAGGCTAACCCTTTTTCTTGAACAAACATGGTAATTTATTGGGCATATCAAGAGCTACATTAGAATTGACACCACATTTTTTCTATTGAAGATGGGAATTTGAGAAATGCATATTTTATGTCAAATTAGAGAGTAGACTTCGACTCACTTCATTTTACCTGAAGCATTTTGATTGGCAAAATCCCTTAGAGCTGCTTTTTGTGAGCAGTAAAGGGAACGTCCTTGTTCAAAGTCATGGGAGATCGACTCCATTTTATAAGACTTACATTTTGCCAAAGAATTGAGCAAGCAAGTTAATTTCAGTCAGTTATAAGGTTCACCAATAAGCACATAATTGGCTGGCCAAGCAAGCTGGAAAATTTCTTCTTTCCTGCCACTTGGTTTTATTCTTTTGCATTGTTCCTTTGTTTATTTGTTATGCTTATGTTATGGCCAATAAAAAAAAAACACAATTCATTCGAATCTCCAATACTTGGTTGGCCTATTATAGTGCATATTACATGTGCAACTGTGTGACACCATTTTTTTGGGACATCTTATCCTGTCCGTGGAGCCCTTTATAAACACGATAAGTCCAGCTTACAGCCAAAAGTTCATTGTAGTCTCTCCAGTAAGACCAATTGACAAAATTGTGGAAAGTGGAAATAGCTGTAGCCTGTATGGATTGCAAACATAATACAGTTTTGAGTGGTTGAGCTCTTATTATTAGAGAAGTAAAATGGTTTAGAACTTTGTGTAAGCTTTGGATAGCCCTTTTAGCTAGGCTGATTATATGACAGAACAGCCTATATTGGGTCTTGGCACAAAAAAAACGTAGAATTAGGCTTAGCATGTGTTTGGGCCGGCACTCGTACTGGTAAACAATAATTCACTTCAATCTAGACGCTGGATTTTCCGACAGGAATTGTCATATTTACAAGGAGTAGGCCCAAATATGTGATGGATGTTATGACTTTTTAGAACGTCATTATACGAATTGGTCCTCATTCACATGGTATCCAACTAACCAAACTAGCAAATTGTAGACTGAAAGATCAGAGAAATTGTGTGTTTGAAATAGGCTAGTACAACCAATTATGGCAACCCTGCGCATTATAAGCTAGGCTCACAGTTGCGCAAGATGACAGAACCATTTCAAAACCTAATACTAGCAAGGAGATTATTATAGCCAACATCAGCATACCTTAATTTGAACATCTCAAAGTCAGGCATTAAAGAAATGATATTATGAGGACATGACACAAGGGCCGTGTTTAGACTTCAGATTTAGTCGGTCCAGTTGAAGCCTTCAGGTTGTTGAGCATGCAAAGTTTGGTAACAACTGGCATTTTGTGTATCCTAGCAGTTGAAATTGCTAAAGGAATTGACCACCGTTAATCCTTGAAACCAGAATTGCCATGGATTTATATAGTTTTCATTCCTAGCCCACATTTAACATTTTTATAATTTTATCAATTTTGGCTTTGGTTAACAAGAATGTAATTTTGCCCTTGTATTAACTAATTAAGGAAATCTAATACAGTAAATAGTAGTAATTAATTAATCTAACAAACTATACAACTGGAATCCAACTTAATTTGATATTTAGGAAGAATATTTAAACGTACGGGACTAACAACAACAATTAGGATACAGCATTTACAATGTAAGTTCTGAGAAGCTCCAAAAGCAAAAAGTAAGCACTAATATTTTGGGCAAAGAAGGAAGTAAAGTAGACACAAGTCACAAGTGGGGTGAGTATGATTGAATGTCACTACTCACTAGGAAGAATAGGTCAAGCGGCATTTTCTATTGAATTGGAGAGGTTGCCGTGTCTTTTCTCAAGCCAGACCAAACGAGCCCCACTTCAGGTCTTGAGTCTGACTCCACCCTCAAAAGCAACACCTACAAAAATTCAGGAGTAAGTGAATATATTGTGGTCCTGACTCCTGACCAGACCAACCGTATGAACTTCAGCCTTGGTGCCAGTGGGTCCTCGTGCAATTACATGTTATAATACAAAAACAATGAGACATGTATATATAACAGTTATTATGATTGCCCCATTACCATCCAAACGTACGTAAACAAAAGTGTGCTATATGCTATTCTACATAGGTGAGGTGGACTGTCGATTTCTTGGTATCTCTAATGTCATACTCAATACTCAATACCCATTCCAAATGGCTTGTTATGATCACCCAATGAATTTCTTCCTTCAATGGAGGGAGCTAGCCCCTAGCCCTTCAAATCCTGATTAACCTTTTGCACTTTTATGTACCTAATGATTCTGCTCTTAAAATGAAATTATACCTCAAAGACAATTACTAATGCATTTTTTCAGAGGACATACTGTGAACTAGTTAAGCACAGTCCCTTTAAATGTAAGTAAAGATACTATTTACAATCTCTAAGTTTGAGGTTACTTGTAAATTCTTCTATTAATTATGAAAGTTTACAATTTAGATCATCAAATATTAAAACAATATCAATGTGTTCTTTTTGTTAATATCCGTTAGAATCTTGTCACTGACCTACACAAAAAAGTCATTTTGTACATAAGATAGGAAAACAACATCAATTTCAAGCGAGTTTGTTATTAAATGCACATGTTTTATATGACTTAATGTATATGCCCTCTATGTTTTACTAGGTATATATACCTTAGTCATAGCCCTTTATTATATTTTGAATCAAGACATATCAATTATTTTTTATTTAAATATAATCAATCGCTTCTATCAGACAACTATTGTGTGTATATATAATATATACCCCATATTGGGTTCAAGTAATACATAATTCAAAATAGTAAAAATGTGACCACTAAGAGCATTCACATCAGCTCTTGTAAATTCTATGTCTATTTTACATGAAAAAACCTACTTTTTCTATTTTACCCGATCACTTTTACATTACACCCACATCAGTTTATCTATTTTCCACATTTATTCAATAAAATATTCCCTATTTTACAATTTTTTATTATTCCTACCTCACTGCCCCTCTCTCTCACAGACCCACAGCCACCATCATCACCGCCCAGCCACCATCACCACCATCATCAGCAACCAAAACCCACATAAATCAACCAAAATCAACATCAGATCAATAGCCACCATCATCACCGCCCAGCCACCATCACCACCATCATCAGCAACCAAAACCCACACAAATCAACCAAAATCAACCTCATCACAACCACAAATCAACATCATCAGAAAAAATCATTGATCGATCACCGCCGCCATCGATCATCGCCACGATCGACCTAGCCACGCCGATCATCGACCTCGCCACGCTCGCCACGCTCATCGATCATCGCCGATCATCGACCTCGCCACGCTCATCGATCATCGTCGATCATCGCCGCGATCGACCTCGCCACGCTCATCGATTGCCGATCATCGCCGCGCTCATCGATTGCCGATCATCGCCGCGTGATCATCGCCGCGATCGACCTCGCCACGCTCATCGATCATCGACCTCGCCACGCTGTGACCCACAGCGATCGATCTCGCCATCGACCTCGCCACGCTCCGGTGGCACGCTTTGAACGAGAGAGTGAGAGATGTGAGATAGGCATGCTTTGAACTGAGAGTGAGAGATGTGAGATAGAGAGGCAACGTCTGAGATAGCTGAGTGGCAGTGAGAGAGAGAGAAAAAAAAACTATTAAAAAAATAAATAGATGAGCTACAGTACCCGTGTAAATTTACACGGGTACTGTAGCTCGTTTATAGTTTTAGACATATTTGAATGATTTTAAAAGAACTGATGTAAAAGGTTTTTGGGTGCAAAATGTGTAAAAGTGGTCAAAATGTGTATTTTACACATTTATAAAAGATCTGATGCTAATGCTCTAAGGATTTTTTTTTTTTTTTTGTTATGGACATAATACATCAAGTCGAACCATGTAAATCTTTGCTTTTGCTTTCTCATTCTTTCTAAATCTTTTACTTTCTTCTATTTATTTTTAACATAGTATGAGGATTACTTTTTGATCTTCAATAGGGTTCAATTAGCCCATCTCTAACCATCACTCATCTTTATCACTGCTAACCATTGTTCGGCTTAGCACTACTGACCATTGTTTGGACTAGTCATTGCTACCCACTATCTCGACATATTTCATAACTACCTCTTTCTAGACAAGGCACTTTCCTACTCTGCTTTAATTTTTTATTTATTTATTTATAGATTTTGATTTTGGGTATTTTTTCCATTTGAGACTCCCAAGTCACACTAATTGGTGCATCACTCATTCCTTTTAGGTTCAATTAATGTGAAATTTGCCAAATTGCTTATGTGCCTTACCACAACATTGTCCTTTGCCAATATTCCTTAGGCCACCAGTGTAGGTGTCCTTTTGCCATGTTGCCACTATTCGGTTGCTGGTGTAGCTGTTCTCCAGTCGCCGATCGTCTTGATTTGTTGCCATTGCCAACATTGGCACAATTCATTGCACATTGTTCCTAGTTCATTCTACATCCAATCCAATCGTTCATAATGAAAGTTTTTTTATTTTTATTTTTTAATTTTTCATGAGATTATAATTCCAAACTCAAGATTCCACCTTCAATTGAGTTTGAGGGGAATGTTAGTGTATGTGAATATGTTTTATATGATTTAAAGTATCTACTCTTTATATTTTATTGTGTACATACCTTAGTCATGGCCCTTTATTATGACCTGAATAATAGTATTTCATTTTCTCTTGATTTAGACATAATCAATGGCCCCTATAGGTCAACCATTGAATATATATACTCACCCTGTACTCGGTTTTTATAATACACAATTCACAATAGTAAAAATGAAGTCACTAAAAGTTGTCATTGTGGACGTAGGTTACTAGGATAAAAATACATAAAATCTTACCTTTGCTCTCTCCTTCTCTCCTTTAAATTGTTTAATTTTTTCCTTTTATTATAGGATTTATGGTGAAAATGTGATGGATCAATAATGGAAGAGGCACATTAACATTGTTGTTATTTGTAATAATCCATGGTTTTGAAAGTCAAGAGATCAATCTAAAGGCGACCTCAAAAAAGAAGTAAATCAAATTAGCTCTGCTTGTTTTGAAGTAAAATATTTTCTGAAAAATGATTTCTTATTTTCAGGTGTTTCTTTTTCATGTAAAATATGGTTAAACTTGTAAAATATTTTTTGTTAATCGTAAAATATTTTATAAAAAGTTGTAAAATGTTTTACCTTTAAAAATTTGGTAAAACATTTTACAAAAAACACACAATGTCTTCCCCTCTCTCCATTTAGTGGCTAGGTCAACGATCAAGTGGTCTGGTGGTTGGAGTTGCTGCTTCATTGACTGGTGCCAGCTGCCGCTTCAGCGACTGGTGCAGGCAATCATCAGAGACACCATTTCGGCCACAGGTGCTCGAAATCTAGTCACCAAAGACACCACTCTGCCAATGGTTTGGTCATTGGACCTATGGCACAGTGGCTCCAGTGGTTGAGCCACTGATTTTGGTGGTTTACCTGAAAATTTTTAGTTATCATACAAAACACTTGAAACTATTTTATTGAAAATGTTTTACATGTAAAATATTTTCACCCTAAAAAAAGAATCAAGACCCAACATTAATTACTTATTTTTCAAGACCCTGCTATAAGTTCTTTTCATACATGTTATGATCGTGAATTCATACTAGATCTAGTTGTATTTTATTGAAATTGAGATTTAGACCCTAGAATTTCTTAGATCTTCGAAAAGAGAACTTTATAAGTTTTAATACAGTACAAGAAATGATATAGGCATAAGTCTATTGTATAATTTCTTTTATTTTAATTATCTCTTGCGAGAAAATGATCCCACAAATCTCATACAATTTGTTCGTTATATAATCTAATGATTGATTTTTGAAAAATAAATTGATTTTTGGAAAANAATATATATACTCACCCTGTACTCGGTTTTTATAATACACAATTCACAATAGTAAAAATGAAGTCACTAAAAGTTGTCATTGTGGACGTAGGTTACTAGGATAAAAATACATAAAATCTTACCTTTGCTCTCTCCTTCTCTCCTTTAAATTGTTTAATTTTTTCCTTTTATTATAGGATTTATGGTGAAAATGTGATGGATCAATAATGGAAGAGGCACATTAACATTGTTGTTATTTGTAATAATCCATGGTTTTGAAAGTCAAGAGATCAATCTAAAGGCGACCTCAAAAAAGAAGTAAATCAAATTAGCTCTGCTTGTTTTGAAGTAAAATATTTTCTGAAAAATGATTTCTTATTTTCAGGTGTTTCTTTTTCATGTAAAATATGGTTAAACTTGTAAAATATTTTTTGTTAATCGTAAAATATTTTATAAAAAGTTGTAAAATGTTTTACCTTTAAAAATTTGGTAAAACATTTTACAAAAAACACACAATGTCTTCCCCTCTCTCCATTTAGTGGCTAGGTCAACGATCAAGTGGTCTGGTGGTTGGAGTTGCTGCTTCATTGACTGGTGCCAGCTGCCGCTTCAGCGACTGGTGCAGGCAATCATCAGAGACACCATTTCGGCCACAGGTGCTCGAAATCTAGTCACCAAAGACACCACTCTGCCAATGGTTTGGTCATTGGACCTATGGCACAGTGGCTCCAGTGGTTGAGCCACTGATTTTGGTGGTTTACCTGAAAATTTTTAGTTATCATACAAAACACTTGAAACTATTTTATTGAAAATGTTTTACATGTAAAATATTTTCACCCTAAAAAAAGAATCAAGACCCAACATTAATTACTTATTTTTCAAGACCCTGCTATAAGTTCTTTTCATACATGTTATGATCGTGAATTCATACTAGATCTAGTTGTATTTTATTGAAATTGAGATTTAGACCCTAGAATTTCTTAGATCTTCGAAAAGAGAACTTTATAAGTTTTAATACAGTACAAGAAATGATATAGGCATAAGTCTATTGTATAATTTCTTTTATTTTAATTATCTCTTGCGAGAAAATGATCCCACAAATCTCATACAATTTGTTCGTTATATAATCTAATGATTGATTTTTGAAAATTAAATTGATTTTTGGAAAAAGAAGAAAAGAAGAATATATTGAATCAAACAAGCATGAAACGTATGCTTGTGTATTTCATAGGTCAAATCAGATATCTAATTATTGGAACAATTGTTGGAGGCTCAAATGGTGGATATGCTGAAAACAAATGGAGCCTTAATAGAAATGAATGAGAATCTTTTGTGAGAAAGTACCAATTATTCATTAATGAGCTTCTCTTTGAACCCAATAGACAGCTTCTTCGCCAATGGAGTCAAAATGCACAGTTAGAGTCATTGTAACTTGCAAAACATGTTAGCATTCAGTGTCATAATCACCAGGGAAAGAACAACTAACAAATCCATTAATTCATTCTCAAAAAAAAAAAAAAAATTCATTAATTTATTTATTTTTAAACACAGTTAAGATATTAAAAAAAAAAAAAAAAAAAGATACCTTGACCATATATATTTACAGAAGATATGTTACATACATTATCCCATCTTCACTCTTTTACCTTTTAATTAAAAGATTATGCCCATCTCTCCAACCTTGCTACTTATCTTCCACGCCATAACTCTCTCTCATCCAACAATCCCATTTCATGAACTATCATTATATACATGAGGCTGAGGGCACCCCCTTTTCACTTGTTTTTATTAATACTTCATCTTCAATCAAACATGTAGTTTAATATATATGGGTCCACATGGCACACATCCAAGTCGGTGTATGATATTATTGTTTTCATTTTCATTATGTTTATGTATTGGAGGACCCATTTTCTCGCACTAGACAAAACCGAAATCGGTTCAAAATATTATTGTCTACTTTTTTTTTTTTTTTTTTGATAAGTTGTCTACTTTAATGTACATAAAATATTGTTGTTAATCATTGTATGGTAGGTTTCAATAAAATATAACAACTAAGATCCAGTGTATTTTAATGAGGTTATTTTGTGCAGGTCAGAATTCAACTAATTCTATTTATTAAAAAAAAACAATTCTAGGTTTGTAATCCTCCATTTTTTTTTTGGGGGGAGAATGGATCCTCCAATTAAGTGAGAGGATGTGGACCAATTCAATATAAAGCTACTGCGTGGGATTATAAAAGAATTTTTCCATTTGCAAGGTTAAGATTATAGTTGCCGCTTTTATTAGATCAGGAACTGGTCTACTGCATCATGTATAGTCAAAATAAGTGTATATAATACATGTTTTTATATAATACATGTATAGTCTAAACTGTTGATTTACGATTTGTAATAATACCATTAAAATTCTACTTGCAAAGAGGCCAATCAAACTATGATGACAAGAAAGAACAAACAAAGTTTTACATCTCGTTACCTAGCCAAAGATTACAAAACACAATTCATACATCATTCTCTGAAAAAAAAAAGGATGCATAGCGCCAAATACTTAATGAGCCGTAACACCTTAATTACTTTATGATTTATGAATAGATAAAAGGTAACATAATCAATAAGGAAATAATTCATGAATCTGAGGTCATTAATTTAAATCGCTCATTCACTCCCCTCTTGAGGCCAAATTTATGAAATCAAAAGTTATCAGCAACATACAACTTTGAGTAAATGCAAGATCATATGGTTCATGTATTTGCTTTTATTTTTGATAAATAGATATTGAGGGTGGGGAGATGAGATTCAAACCACTAATATCAAGCAGCTACAAATGAATTATTACTATTGGACTCTTACTAAAACCTCACATGATTCATGCATCGATGAATTATAATTTAGATTCACAAAAATGTTTCCAACAAAAAAAAAAAAAAAAGAGGATAATACAAGGAAAATGTACTGGAAAGAAAAAAAGAAAAAGAAAAAGAGAGAAAGAAGAGAGAGCATTAAATAAGAAGAGTATTATCCAACAACCAAAAAAGAAAAGAAAAAAAAAAAGATGAGAGTTAAGAAAAGTAGTAATGAGCACGTGAATAGCATGTGGCATTGACAGGACAGCGCTATAAATATATGAAGAAAGAATCGCCAGCTTGCTTACAAGTCTCAGCTAGCCCCCCAAACAAAAAACAAAAACCAAATCCAACGTTGTTACTAAGTCGCCGCGGCAAAACCGAAACGTTTCACTTTTTAACAAGCCGCTTTTTTGGAATCTACCTCAGTTCATTTCCCCGATATTCCGCTCTCCGTGTTCCTCTCTCCGATATTTCGGTAAGTTTTCGGACATTTAATGCTAACTACCAAAACAAGTAAAACAATTAAAAAATAAATAAAAAATCACCGATTAGTACGCGCTTTCTTCCTTGCTCGTCTATTGTCTAATATAGTAGCTTGCAGAGACTCTCTTTCCCTCTATAATTTTTATTTGCATTTTATTTCTGTAGTGTAAATATTGGTTTTGACGACTAGAAGAGAGAAAGGAGGATTGTTGTGTTTCAGTTTTCACTTTTCAGAGATTTTTTTTTTGAGTTCGGTCGTCTTGGGATGGATGAACGGTGGAGATTTAAAGGGTTGAAGATCCGCATGGCAGTGTTCATTGTAGTGCTATTACTGTTTATTCAGAATCTGAGTCTATGTTCGTCTCTGAACACCGAAGGTACATATATATATTTTTAGTATAAACCATTGAGTTCTGCATGTCCGTACAGTTCGGAAGCTGATAAGTTTTTCTTTAAAGAAACAGGAAAAGCTTTATGAATTATGACATAGTGTATATATGTGTGTTTGGACGCAGGTTTGGCGTTGTTAAGGTTCAGGGAGAGCGTGGTGAGGGACCCTTTTGGGGCTTTATTGGATTGGAATGACAACGAGGGAGTGGTTGATCCGTGTTCTTGGTTCGGAGTCGAGTGTTCGGACGGAAATGTAGTCATCTTGTGAGTGAAACTCAAATCGTTTTTATGCAAAAATCTATTTTACTTGTTGAGTATAAATGTGTTTCTGCTTCTGATTCTTTGAGTTTTGGTCCAAAAAGCAAGGAAATAATGCTGTTTTAAAACTAAAACCAGAAATTTATGCTAAATGAAATTTGACTATCAATGTGTTTTAGCTAAGAGTTTGTGTTGCCCGTACTCGATTAACTATGTGTACATATTTGGTACAGTAGATAAGAAAGCGTATTCTTTAGTAAACGATTAAAATTAGTCTGCTGCAATTTTCTTTTTGGAAGTCAACTTAGAATGGGATTCATGGGGCTAAAGATGCATAGGAATTTCATTCTTATAAATCTTTTTTCATTGTTAATCGTTTCCATACATGCGATAATCATACATCGAATTGTCTTCCGATGTTAACTGGAGATAATGTGATCTTGTAAACACAAATGTGTCTCATACTCTCATTCTTTCAGTACCAACGAGTTTGTACTTAATCTGACTTCTTTTGCTTAAATAAAAGATACATATCTGGGGAATTTTGTTCCTTGTTTAAGGTGAATCAAGTCAATTATAGGATCTTACTTAAGATCCAAATTTTAATTTGCAAGAATAGGAGCTTTCACAAAAGAAACAAAGACATTATTGCTTGACACCACGTTCTTACAAATAATTGAAGTGATATATTGCCAATTTTGAAGAGAAAACAAAAGTTGATAAAGCTGTATGTGCCGGTCTTGATGGAACACTTAATTTTGCTGCTCTTCTAATTGTTGGCTTTGTCCTTATTTTTGCTGTTGTGCTTCTTACCTACTGATTGAGCTATTCCTGCTTCTTGTAATATTTGAAAATTTTAATGTGCTCTAATTTGTAACCCTCAAGTCAAATTTGTCAATGTGCAGGAATTTGAAGGATCTTTGTCTTGGAGGAACCGTGGCACCTGAACTTGGGAAGCTAGCTTACATAAAATCTATGTAAGAATGTATTTGGCCTGAAAACTCACATTGGTCTAAGTAATTATATGACTAATTACTTGTGCTTAATTTCTACAGCATTTTACGCAACAATTCTTTTTCTGGAAATATCCCAAAAGAGATCGGGGATTTGAAGAACCTGGAGGTTTTGGACCTGGGATACAATAACTTTAGTGGATCATTTCCATCTGATTTCAGCAATAATCTTTCGCCGATTACTCTGTAATATGAACCTTTCACATTGTCATTTTCACCAGTCCATTCTTTTAATGAGCTTCTACTAAGTCCATCTTGTGATTTTTTATGCAGTTTACTTGACAATAACGACTTCCTTGGTAACTTGTCTCCTGAACTCTACGAGCTTAAGACATTTTCTGAATTTCAGATGAATGATAACCAGCTAACTGGTACTCCTTTGAGGGCATCTTATAATTGCAGATCTTTGACATGGTAAGCAAGTTCATTTATCTAATCCTACTAGTAAATCTACAACAATAAAACTTTAAATCTGTGATTTTGGAAAAATAGGGGCAGGACTTGGGGTTGAGGTTCTATCATGCTGCTAGTAATAACAATCTCCACGAAAAGTAGAAACTAGTTTGGCAATACTATCTTGATAAGGCGTTAAGAAATAATTTTTGGTGAAACTTGCCGTACATTAGCCTCTGGTGAAAGAAAATTTTACACATTGTTGCTACCTGAGCACAGTTTAGTCATGTTAAATATGGATAAATATATCTGGAATTTTTGGATGGTGTGAATTACACACACACAGCAACCTTGGTTGTACTAAGAAGATTGAGGATTTTTATTTTATGTTAATTTTTAAATACTGAATGACCCTGTAAATATCATTACCAAAACATGTAGGGTGATAACGGAGAATCTTGATTGTACTTGTACATGATTAGATTCAACAATATAATCTTCATGATA